>NW_027503566.1:0-41040 GCF_021521415.1 Bidens hawaiensis
TACTAATCACACTCTCTCAAGTCTTTAATCACTAAATTCAACTCACAATTACTTCAATTACTGAATCCTCTGTTTAATGCAAAACCCTAATTTTTAATTCTTAGGTTTTGAACAAAATTAAGCTTTGGACTGCTGAATTCGACTCCGATTCCGACAATTCCAATGATGTAATTAATAATAATAATAATAGTAATAATAATAATAATATTCATGATCATTCTTCAGCTTCACATTGTATACTCAAGATCACAAATCAGCTGGTACTAATTTATGTTTAATTTATATTATCTAATCATGATTAAATAATATGAACTTGATTAGTTAACGTTTTGGTTTACGGTTTAGGTGTTATTGCTAGCTGTAGAGAGTGAATTTGTCCAACATTTGGCTGCAAATGTGGTTGTATCTGTATCTGAATTTGTGGTGGCATTTGTAAGTTATTATGTATTAATATTAATAAAATATCCGGTGTTGTAAAATCTGTAATTAGGGGGTGTTTGGCCTAGCTTTTTTAACCTAGCTTATAGCTTTTATAGTTTTTTTTTACAAAATAAGCTTAATTTTGTGTTTGTTTTAGCTTTTTAAGCTTATGCTTATAAGCTAATTTGAAGAAGCTTATTTGAAGATGGTTTTTTAGCTTATTTGAAGAAGCTTATTTGTGTAAGGGTGTAAGTTACTCATTTGCCCTCAAATGGTGGTGGATTAATAATTATTGAAGCAACTTATTACTGAAACAAATTAAAAGAATTGTGGATTTAACAACTTATTATCAACTTGTAGAATATAAGCTAATCCAAACACTTAAAAAGAGCTTATCAAATAATAGAAAATAAGCTATAAGCTACTTTAAAATATAAGCATAAGCCAAAAAATAAAAGCTAGGCCAAACAAATTGGTAGTCGGTCAAAGCCTGTCCAAATGGGCCCACATCGTTCAAAATCGGTCAAAAGAAGTATTTGAAAATTATTCTTATTAATCCAATCCAATTAATAAGTTTAAAAAATTATATATAAAATTTTGAAAAATGCATATAAAATTTTGAAATAATAAATATAAAATTCCAATCATATTAATTGCTAGTTGGTACCCCACCGTCCGACTAGCACCTAGCGAGTTCTGCAACACTAATAACATCTAACCTTGACCCTAAGCGTAATAATTTCAATCTTTCTAAAGCCAACTGGTCTTGCAGGGAAGTTACTGGAAATAATTCATACAATCACTATGCTCTTACTTTGAGCTAATAATCTGCAAAGTTCTTTCGCCTTCTTCGGACCGACCATTCAGAGCTAAAACCCTAGGGTTTGATTCAAAAGATTTCACATTGGATTTGCAGCGGGTGCTGGATAATGCCACGTGGCACTCAGCAGGTGCTATTGTTTTAGTATTACGCACTATCTTGAAGCAGTTGAAACATGAAGATGACGTTGAAAGCTTGGAAATTTACTTTCAAGTTGTTGGTTCTTGCCTTGAAGTTATACCGTGGGACCTGTGTAACACAATTTTAGTTGATGGCGTTAATGCAAAGTTTTGTGGAAGTCTTGTTCAGTTATTCTGTTCATTGGCGGATTCTGAAGACGAAAATCGAGCCGTTTGTGTAATCTTTAACGTATTTCCAATAACTTTAACATGGCTTTTTGGAGAGCGAGAAGAAAGTTATAACAATGCAAGCGTATCTCGATACATTCGACACAAGATTTTGGTATGTTTTTTGTTTATACGAAGCAAGATTAGATGATAACATATTAATACTTTAACGGTTTAATTGCATGCAGGTACTAATGATCAGGCTGAGTTATCTAGTCAAATTAGACTGTGATACCGCGATTTCATGGTTGCATATTATTGAAAAGTACTTTCAAGATTTATTATCTGAATCTGTTACCGAACCAGACTCCGATCAAGATGATTGCCTCAAAGATTCTCCATTTAACGGGACATCTTATCGGCATCTACAAAGACGGGTTATATTTCTTTATTTAAAGTGTGCATTTAGTTTAATCGGGTTAAAAGATAAATGTGAGAAGCAATGTCCATGTGGGAATATGAGTTCTTGCTCAAAAAGTGGATTTACAGCACTTTATGAATGGGTGAAAAAGCATCTTCCTGTGAATATTCTTGATAACCATGAGCTATATGATGAACGCTGCAAAAGCTTCACAAAATCCTTCATCCAGCTTTATATGCATGAAGATGATATGTTATTTAAAGTTCTCTTGCAGTTGACATACGCCCCGCTTGAGCACACGCAAACGTGAGCATCCTGATTTATAGTTTACTTTTTATTTTTTTTATCGGTTTTAAATTGGGTTAAACCATCAAAAACCAACATACTTTCTGTCCCTCAACCTTGTTATCTTAAAGTTAAGTCCCTAAACCTAGTCTTGGTATATTAAAGTCTTTAAACTTGTCTATAATACACACACTTTTAAATTAAAAATATATGTATATAATAATGACTTGTTACCCCTTAAGTTGGTCAAAAGAAGATGGTATAAATTTTCTATGCACAACATTTGAATGTTACTTTATCAAATTATAACTAGATTAAGCGGTAACAAGTGATTGTTTTCTTTATTTATAAATGTGTGCAGTCAAGACAAGTTTACCTTAATATAATAAAATTGGGTTGAGTGACTTTTTCGTGTTTTTTTGACATGTTTAGGGACTTTAGTATACCAAAATAAGTCGAGGGATCTTTTCGTGAAAATAAAGAACGTTTGTTGTTATTTATGATATTAACTAAGGCTGTAAATGAACACGAACAAGGCCTTGTTCATGTTCGTTTGATAAGGAAATAATGTGTTCACGAACACTATCGGACGAGATTTTATGTGTGTGTTCGTTCATTAAGGAAATGAATGTGTTCACGAACGGTTCACGAACACAAATAAAATCAGCAAAACCTAGATATTGAGACCGTTTTATACTTTTATTTGTCAATGTGAACAATGAAAGCCTATACATGAATCGAACGAACATGAACAAGGGAATGTTCATGTTCGTTCATTTAATTTTAAACAAACACGAACACTTATTCAAACAAATATTTATGTTCATGTTCGTTTATTTAAAAAATGTTCGTGTGTGTTCTTTTGTTTAAATCTAAATGAACATAACTAAACAAAGATAAACGAACATAAATGAACAAATGTAAACGAACACAAACAAACATAAATGAACACAAATTAACAAATATAAAACCTTTAAGTAGATGACTCATCCAGATAATATTTAATTATTTTCTATTAATACATTAACAAACATAAATGAACATAAATAAACAAACATTGACGAACGTTCATGAACATAAATGAACGAACGGAACATGTGCTCATGTTCGTTTGTTTATTAAATAAATGAACATAAACGGTTCAAGAACAGTTCACCGAACGTTCGGTTCATTTACATGCCTAATATTAACTATTTAACCATTTTAAACTTGTAGCAGTTGTTCGTATATTTACATCACTGACCCGACAGGATTACCGAAGATCGGGTAATGCCCCAGATGGTTGAGAAAGATATACTTTTACTATTATCTGATATCTTCGATCCCGTGCGCTTATTTCATCTATTTCTTTCCGAGGTAAATGCTTTCAATTCCTTAATATTATCATTTTGAATGTTTTGTCACCTTGCACTCACATCTAATTATCTACCATTTGCAGCTACATTATGATCATCAAGTGCTTCTTGATTACCTTATTTCAAAGGACACTGGAGCCAGTTGTGCTGAATATCTTTTAAGGCATGATAAAAATCATTTTACTTCATTTTTTCCATATGATTTGTTGTTTCCAATTAATGTAAGAATATTTTCAGGTGTTTGCGAATTATATGCGATAAATGGGATTCGTTTTTGAAGTTTCCATTTTGGGCAGAAGTTGAAAGACAACCATTTCACAAACGAAGAAAATTTAAGAACGAGAAAGCTTGTGAACACGCGTTTAGTAACGCGCGTGACTGCTTGCTTCTGCTGAAGAAATCTTTGGAGAGTTTACATCAGAAAGATTTGTTTCCGTATAATCCACATGTGCTTTTGCGACGGTACGTTGCTTATTCGCATACCTTTTTTTTTTAATTTAATTTTTATTTTGGAAGTGTTCGTTGCACTTACGATTACTGGTTGTTTCATTTGCAGTTTAACAAGATTTCAAGAACTTTGCTTAAAATATGATGTAGGAGAAGGGTGATCCAGCGCTACTCTTGCAGTTTCTTCGGTTTACTGTTCGTTAAAACTGTAAATATATTGGCGGGTCGACTAGAGTTCTGGTTATATTTTTGTTAATTTAATTGTCTTCTGTTTTGATGTAATCACTATTTTTCAGTTGTATATTTGAATAAAATCTATTATATAAAAATCAAACTTAGGTTCTTACTCATTATTATTATTATTAATTAACAAGTTTGGTGCCGTTAAGTCCCGATTAGGCCACTTAGCGGCACCTTATTGGTCTTTGCCATTTTATGTTTTTCTATTATAATTCCCATACTGTGACGAACATCACGGAAAGCGACCAAATTCGTGTAGACTCACAGCCTCAACACTCATAACCGACGACGCTCGGGGATTTACAATGCCCAAGTTTATTGGTCCACCTTAATTTTTATATTTTTTTCGTTTTCTTAGCTCTAGTGAATCATGTCGAGTCACCAACTCAATGCTCGGGATTGACAAGCGCCGAAAATTTTATTTGTTTATATGTTAATCTTTTTATATGTTACTTTAACGAATTTAATTTTTGGGTGATTTGCTCATGTTTTACCAACGGTGTCTATATCGTAACGAGTGTAACATGGCCCGAATTCGCGTCGAATCACCGCCCAGGACCGACTATGCTTAGGCTTATCACCGCCCGTGTTTTACTGAACTGCCCAGGCTCAACTCGCATAGTAAAACACTAGTTTGCAATAATGAAGGTTTAAAGAACTTAACAAGTTTTCCAATAATTCTGCATTTTCTTATTCAATTTTCATTTGGTATGAAGAAATAATAAATTTTTATAAAAACAGTTTTTGTAGTCACATTCAGCAAGCTGTTTTCATACAACCCTTTTTCTTTTAAATGATTATTTGTATGTTACAAAGGACAAAATATGAAAAGTAGTCAATATCATATACCAAATTACCGATAATTGTCACATACAACTTTATTAATGCTATAACACATTATTTGAAATTTCATTTTCAAATAATTTTGTTTTTATTCTTGAAACTAACATTAAGCATATGTGTCGGCTATGTCAAGAAGACAAACATTGAGTTGCTTCGAGTCAAAACATTGCCATGTGATCGACATCTTCCAACTCTTTAACCTCGTCCGCATGACTATTGTTGATCATCCATTGCTGAAATCCCTTTTCAATGGCTTTATCTTCATCACAGATGATGTATACTCGCCTTACGTGGCCGTACCCTCCTTCTGTAAACTGTTTTGCAACATGTAGATCTTTCATAAACAGCGAGCTAGATCTAATTAGAGTTTTCCCGAGTTCAAGATCCTAAAATAATATACAACAATTTTGTTAAATATTGAGGGTAAATGTTTTAAAAAACCATCCTACTTTAATAGTTTTCTAAAAATTTCATTTAAAATAATTTTCATATAATAAAGTCCCTAAATATGATTAAAGAAGAAAAAAATGTCACTCAACTCAATTCTCCTATTATAAAGTTCCAAGTTAAACCCCAAAGTTATTGCAGCTAAGAGTTATTATTTAATAGGAGTGTATATAAAATATGCTAAGTACACTAAAAATAAGAGTGTAAAGGAGCCGAGTTGCTTGCGAGTTACTCAAGATTGGCTCGTGAAAAGCTTGATCGAACTGAGCCTAAATGAGCCCGGACTCGAGCCTAAAAGTAAGCTCATTTAATAGAAGAGTTCGAGCCGACTCGCTAGCCTAAACGAGCATATCATTCTTATAGCTATTGCAATATATATGTTAATAATTATTAATTAATATATATAATGCTATGAAAAAATAACTAAATAATATATATTATGTTATATGTAACATTGTAATTGATAAAATATATGAAATAAGTATAAATATATACTAATTAATTAATTAATAGTAAAGAAATTGTGCTCGAGCTAAGCTTGAAAAACTATTCATGAATAGAGCTCGTCTAGTCAAGCTCGGGCTTGGCTCAAGTTGTTTTTATAACTAACTAAAAAGGTTTTGAAGTCCCCCCCGGCGTGGTGCCAATTTCCGGCAGGCCTCCTAGGTCGTTATCAATTTTGTTGTAAAGTATGTTTGAAAAAGATTGATGATTGAAAAATATGATATTTGAAATTTATTATTATTTTATTCTTTTTTAATTTCTAAAGCAATTATATTATCCATATTGTAAAGGCTTAAAAACATGTATAAAAGTGTTTATTTAGCTAACAGGTCAGATTTCTAATATATTCTTTTAAACATCCTTACATTTCTCTATATTTCTACGTTATGGCCACTTTTTTTATATTTATTTTCTATAATCTAATTGTTTTTTTTAACCAAATCATATTAGTTATAAAACTTTAAAACCAAATATGTACATAAATTAAATTATTGTATAAAAAATAAAAATAACATAGAAATTACATAAATTTATGTTTTTAAAATAAAAACGTTACATATGTTTGTTATTTTCATCAAATTGTGCATTTAAAATTTTAAAATTATGACATATACGGCATAAATGTGCTGACACTTATTCATATCAAAACGAATGACACTTCCTGACACATAAATGTGAACGCTTTGTTTGACTCATTTATTCTGTTTTCCTACTAGGGACATCAAGACACTCCCATATGCACCCTGTATAGGACTATTTAGGGGGGGGGGGTGCATGGACTCTACACGTCCCGTATAGTTCTATACGAGACGTATTGATGAGTTTTTTTAGCAAAAGGGGATGGGTATTCCTAGACTTCCCCCTCATTATAACTTAAGTTATATCTATTGTAAATTTTTTGACATGACCTATTACCACTTGTGTAACCGTTCTAATGTATATGATTTACTTTTTGCACCCACTTAACAAAAATTCTTAGATTCACCGCCAGTTATTAAGATGGTAGATGATAATGGAAGTAACCACCTCGCCAGAGCAAAGTTGATAGAGTTTCGACGACATAAATTCTGGGCCGAAAGACATCGACATTTCAGATCCAGTTTGAGCGTTATACGGCAAGAATTGCGTGTCCAACCAATCTTCTGCCGAGCATCTTTCTTTGTACTTCAAAATCAATAGTTAAATAGAATAAGCTTATACTCAAACGTCATAACTCAAAATAGCTAACTATTAATAACATATAACATAAGTAACTTATTATTTATATTTTATAACCTGGTCTGACACATAAGAAACCTTATGCACATAATCCGGCATGAAGGCGGCCAGAAACACTCCAACCGCCACCTTTTCGGGAAACATTTCCATAACAAGAGCTATGTTCATGCCACCTAGGCTATGGCCCACCAACACCACCTTCTCCTCTTGTGGCAAAGTGGCCATGAATTCCAACAATGGTTTAGTGTAGTCCAAAAGTGTAACCACATTTTGTATTAGTTCGGTGTTGACGCCCGAGGCGGAGAGATCGAAGGCCGAGACGCGGTGACCAGCGGCCTCGAGGAGGGGTTTGAGCTTGAACCAGCACTAGGCTCCATGGCATGCACCATGTACCAAAACAAAGTGCTTTTGGTCATTGATAACTCCCATGTCATGTTACCTTTGTATTAGTGTTTAATGTTTGGGGTGATATTGGCTTGCACTTTTGATTGTGTTATTTACAGGGAGATTGACTAATGGATCAAATTTGCAACTTGCAATGACATGCTATCTATGGTGTCACTCCAATTTATATTTGTGACATCATATATTATGTCTGGTTCAGGCGAGAAGTCATTTTATTGCGGGGAGCACGAGAAATTAATATGAACCACTAGTTTATTATAATTTTAAATGCTTAAAAATAAATGAAAAGGTATTAATTGCAACATTAAAAATTTTCTCCCTTTAATTAATACAACTAATAAATACATTAATTTCTCTTTCAAATTAACATAAATAATCAAATTAAAATATTTAAGAAAAATATAAAGAATTCATATATTTTTGTAAAATACCTATCTTTTCTCATGATTTTTTATCTTACAAAAATACAGTTTATTCATACACTATAATTTCTTTTAACCCAATATATCTATATCCATCAACATGTGATTTTATTCGTAGCTATCAATACATATTTTTTCTAAATTAATATATCTATATAAACTAACACATACTTACAATATAATGAATAATACAAAATAAATATCCTACACATGCTTGTATTATAATATAATAAAAAATATTCAACCTACAATCCTACACAAAAAATGTAACCTACACTTGTTATAAGCATAAAAAAACACATAACCTACAAAACAACATGCAACCTACACACACACACAACCTACATACATACATATATATATATATAATTAGGTTCATTTCAGAAGTGTTTCTTATTGCGAGAAGTAATTCTAACCAATCACATAATTTTTTTTAATTTCTAATTATTTAAATACGAGGGTACACTAGTAAAATATAAAGTGTTTTGTTTTGTAACTCACACTCATTAATGGCTTAGTTAATGATGAGTTACTAACTAATGGTAGTTACAATAATCCGTAGCACATACAATTTTTTAAGTTTTTGTGAATATTGTATTCACATACACTTTATTTTGTAAAAAAATAAAAAGGAAAGGAAAAAAAAAAGAAAACCTTGTTATTATTATACATTTGATCTAAAATTATTTTATTGTAAAATATGGTTAATTATTATTATTTTCCTATTTGATCTCAATGTAAAGTTGTTTTTCCTTGATTTTAATAAACTAATGTCGTGTATGTGTTATGTAATGTAGATATAGCTACGTAATGTAGTGTATGCATATTTTCGAATGTTGTGTACCTGTGTAGTCATAACTAATGTAGTGTAGGTACACTTTCAAATGTTGTTAGTCATAACTAATGTTGTGTAGACATATCTAATGTAATGTAAGCGAAACTAATATAGTGTATGTGCACTTTTAAATGTTGTGTAGGCATAACAAATATTGTGTAGGCACACTTTCAAATGTTGTGTAGCATAACAAATATAATGCACACGCATTGTAGGAGATGAGCAATGTATTTTTTATGCCAAAAAATAATTACAGTATTTTTATTTTATGGTTTCATATGTATTTAAAGTTTAATATGTAGTGTAGACTATATGGTAGGAGATGAGCTATTATTTAGACATAGAAAGAGGTAAACAAATTAATTCTTATACATACCTAAAAGACAACTGTACCCTTTTCTACTTAAATTAATGTTGTAATATACTCTTAATAATTACAAAAACAGCACATCCATTGAATACCATTGATTACATAGAATCAATGGTTCAGATCAACTTCTCGCACTTCTCGCTATAATATCACTTCTCGCAAGATCCATCCCATATATATATATATATATATATATATATATATATATAAGTTACACAGAAAATACATATATCCTACACATGTGTACCTTAAATATCAATAAAAATATACACCCTACATAAAAATATAAACATACACCCGAATGATGTATCAACAATTATATATAACCTACACAAAACTTACACATGCGTATTTAATATTAACAAAAACATTTGAATGCTGTATATTAACATACACATGTGTAGGTGACATACATTTTAGTGTAGCTTATATATACTTGTTGATGCTGAAATTCATATGTATGCTAGATATTTATGTGTACATTGTATGTTTTGCTATGCAAAAACACAAATGCAGGTTATATGTTTTTTGCATAGGTTGTATATTTTTGCTAAAATTTAATGTCCACATGTAGGATACATTTATTTTTGTGTAGTTTATATATTTGTCGATGCTGATATTCATATGTAGATTGCCTGTTTTTGTGTATGCTATATGTGTTTTGTGCTTAAAACTAGCGTAGGTTTTATGACTTATATAACTCATATATCTTATTTTTGATAATTAATGGACTCATGCGTATGATATATATATATTTTTGTATTAGTCATCCTAATGGTTTTTGTAGTTATGTCAACCGAGAAAAAAAAATGTACCGATAACTATTAAAAAAAGTTACTTATTATATTGAGTTGGAAAAATTGTTTATTAGATATAGAGAAATTGCAGTGTATGATTAAATTATATCTAGGATAAAAAATCAAAAGAGACGAGAAATAAATTATAAAATAGATGATTTCTTTATATTTTTAAATATATTAATTTGATTAGTTATGTTAATTGGAAAGAAAAATTAATGGTTTATTGTTTGTATTAAATGAAGAGAGAAGATTTTTAATGTTGCCATTAAAACTTTGTCATTTTCTTTAAACATTTAAAACCATGATCCATATTGGTTTATCGCATTAAGATTACTTCTCGTATGAACGTAAGCATATATATATATATATAGGAGGGTTATTCTAAATACAAGTAGTTTCTTAGAAATGCTAGAAATAAATCATAGCCATTGAATCATGTTAATCAATGGTTGAGATTTAAAATTACCAAAAACCGACATAGTTTCTTATAATTAATCTTTCACCATTATAACCGTCATGGTTTTCTAAAATTGTTCTTTCACCATTGTAATGCCACATGTCAAAAATCTACTGGCTCTTACAATTTCTAGGAAACTTCTTATTTTTATTCGAACCCTTTTATATATATGATTAGTTTCATTTCAGAAGTGTTTTTATTGTGAGAAGTGCGAGAAATGAATTCGACCAATCACATTTTTTTCTTTTATTTTATCATTTATTTAATGACAAGGGTGTTATAATAAAAGATCATGTTTTTTTCATATATGGTAGGTCATAATTACAGAGGAGTTACGATTTTTGTTTTTATATTTTTTAATATATAGTCAAATCAACCAATGTTGAATTCTGTTTTTTTTAATTTATCAAATTCAATGCTATCGATTAATCCATATTATTTTTTTTTATTCTCCTAATTTGAATTTCATACATTTGTTCATATAATAGTTCCAAAATTTTATAGCGCTGCTGATAATTACACAGAGTACTTAAATGAACCTACATAGTACATAAATGAACCTACACATGAATAAAATTGCACACACACAATTAGAAATACCACCTACAAAGTACATATACGAACGTACGTAGTACATAAATGAACCTACATATGATAAAAAAATTACACATACATAGCACGTATATAAACTTACACAGTACATAAATGAACCTACAGATGATAAAAAATTATACATACATAATTTGAAATACCATATACTAGGATGAGCTCGGTACCGTATCGGTACCGAAAATCCCGATCCCGGAAATCGTAAATTTTTTGTACCGGTACCGGTATCGAAATATTCGGTTCGGGACGGGTACGATGCCGGGAGGTATTTAAGGTAAAATTCGGGAAATACCGGTACCGTACCGGTACCGGTCCCAAAAACTCAAAACCTGGTATCGATTCGGTACCGGTACCAATCTGTACCATACCGATTTTTGCTCATCCCTACCATATACACAGTACATAGTACATAAATGAACCTACACACGATAAAAAATAGACATACACAGTTAAAATACCATCTACATAGTACATATATGAAACTACATAGTACAAATTAAACTTTTTTTTTATTACATTAAACAACAATATATGGATCCTACACAAATTTTTATATCACAAACACTGTATGTGTGTGTATCCTACACACACAATATATATATATATATATACATATCACAAAAAATATTATCTTTCCTTACTACACACCAATAATGTATATTACAAAAAAAAAAAGATTTTTTATTCCTACACGATATTTTATTGATTATACACAAAATGTTATATCACAAATAAATTACATGTATGTATCCTACACAAACTATAAAGATCATAACAAAATATTATTTTTCAATTCTACACACTAATTACGTATTCTACACAAACAAAAAGTATGTCCGACACTAACAACATTTATGTGTCATATACCAATTGTTATATACAAATTGTTATATACAACAATAAAATAATATTATCAACAAACATGTAAAAAGAATCAATAATATGCAATATGAAATTAGTCTGAAAAATACACTAAAAAACCAAGAAAAAAGACTATCATAATAATATATGAAATAAAATAAAATTAAATAAATCAAATGAATTGAATTCAATTAATTATCAATCAATAAAATTAAAGTTTGAAGCTTTTAACAAGGAACGAGGGGAGTTATACTCTTCTTTTAATTTAATTGTGTTACACAAGTTACCACATTACTCTTTTTAATTAAAATAATCCTTATAATAAATTATTATTAATTGGAAAAATGTCACTTTCGTTAATGACCATTGACTAATAACATCAATGATTGAAATCGACTTCTCATTGTAATATTATCTTTCGCATGAACCTTCCCCTATATATATATATATATATATAATGGGACGGTAAAGGGGTTTCGAATTATAGCGGGACAATATAGTGGAGAGACTTTAAAGCACCCATTGTCCATGTGACGATGACGTAGCACTGTGGATGTGCTAAGCCCCCTCCATAGTAAACAGCCTTAATGACAACACCTAACAAAACCAGCCAAACCATTTTCTTGTCATTTATTTCTTGGTTCATGGCATGTCACAAGTACACTGTACACAATATGAAAATGGGTCCTGCTAGGGACACCGCCCCACCACCACCCTAGGCGCCGCGTATATACGCGGCGTTTTAGGGTACGATTTGACGTTCTAGCCTGGACTGTCATAGGGTTGTCGGATCGTACGGGCTATACGGGGCTATACGCGGCGTATTGTCTTTTGTATATTTTTGGAGCCCGGCTCCCTCTCCACCATTTCTTTTTTCCTTTATTTTTTTTTTCTTAACCCTCACCCTCTTCATTCAACCAACACCAACAACCATATATGTTTCCGGAGTCGGACGAGGAGATGCCGGACGGGTAACGGTCAGTCGGAGTTAAACCATGTATGTTTCCGGAGTCGGACGAGGAGATGCCGGACGGCGCTAACGGTCAGTCGGAGTTAAACCAGGTTTCGTTTTATCTTTATTTTTTACATGTTAGGACATAGTTGTAGATGTTAGGACAGAGATTTGGTGAAAGGTTTTCTTTAGGAATTTGTCTAGGCACCGACCGTTTGACGGTAACCCTAGTTCGCCGGGCCTCCTAAACTTAAAATAGATTTCCCGTATTGTTACCGTTAGGAGTAAAATTTTTATTATATTATTACTATTAAAATATTAATATTATTATTAAGATATTGTTGTTATGAAAATATTATTGTTAGTAAAATAAAATATTATTATTGTATTTATTAAAATAGTATTATTATTATTAAAATTATAATATTTAAATACTATTTAAATATAAATTATTATATTATTATTATTATTAAAATAATTATAGTAAAATACTATTAAAATATTAATTACTATATTATTATTATTATTTTTATTCTAAACATATAATTATTAGTATTAAAGCATTTAGTTTTCTATTATTATTAGTACTAAAATATTATTATTATTAGGTACCTGATGTACGCCAGAGAGTCAGATGTCGGGGTTAGGCGGCGACGCAAGACTTTCGGAAGTACGTTTGTATAGCGTATTGTATAATATAATATAATATAATAATATTATTATATTATATTATGTTATATTATATTATGTTATATTTATGTTAGTGAGTTTTTCTAGAAAAGCCCACAGTGTTGTCTTATTATGTTTTTTTTTTCTTTTTTTTATTTCTTTTCTTTTCTTTTGTTATTATTAATGTTATTTATGATTATTATTAATATTAATAATATTTAATTATCAATAACATATTGTTATTGGAAATTCGATAAAGGGCGTTTAGTAGCAGGACTTATTTGGGAAAATTGACAGTGTGAAACGAACTTTTAAGTTATTGGCTGCTTTCGTTATGGGCATCTTCAATCAGTTATAGTGGCTTACTTGGGAAAACTGGCATTTCCAAACGAACTTTCAATTTCTTGGCTGCTTTCGTTATCGACATCTCAAATCTGGCTCTTCGATTTCTTCGAACTCCAACGGTCTTGACCGCCGGTCACCACTGACAACCGTAGTTGTGTTCACTCGAACACATATCAGTCGTCACTAAGCTTAAGCTTAGGCTTGTTATTAGTTTTATTTTTAGTTGGGGGTATTTTAAGTTGTTCATGTTGCGTATATTAAAGAATTATCGGCTTTTATATATACGTGTGTATATATATATAGTAGATGTGCGGTATAAGAATTCATTGCGTCGAGATAACCAGCACCAGATCGAGACGCTAGTTTGATGAGTTTGAATCTCTCGGATCCGCGGTATCCGCTAACGGCAGCGAGAACGGGAGCCCCTACTTTGGACAGATAGGTGGAAATTCGGTCATTGCTCCAACATAATGAGCACCAGATTTAGATATTAGTTCGCACTTAGCTGAACCGGTTGACACGTATGCAGACGTGGGTTTAGGTTCGGTGCTGACCCGGATATTAACACGTTTGTTTACAGCATTCGTTGACACGTTTGCATAATACACAATGAAAGCACAAACTCAAACAACAATCCATACAATAGCAATTGTCTTCGTTATTTTTCTCTTCTTCTTGTTTGACTGGTCGTTGAAGAGAATTGCTATTGTATGGATGTTGTTTGAGTTTGTGCTTTCATTGTGTATTATGCAAACGTGTTAATATCAGCGCCAGCACGGAGCCTAAATCCACGTCAGCATACGTGTCAACCGGTTCAGGTAGGTCCCGGCTAATATCTCAGTCTGGTGCTCGTTGAGCTGGAGCAATGACCGAATTTCCACTTATCTATCCAAAGTATGGGCTCACATTCTCGCTTCCGTTAACGTATACCGCGGATCCGAGAGATTCAAACTCATCAAACTAGCGTCTCGATCTGGTGCTGGTTATGTAGGCGCAATGAATTCTTATAACGCACATCTACTATATATGTATACGTATATATATACGCCGATAATTCTTTAATATACGCAACATGACCAACTTAGAATACCCATAACTAAAAATAAAACTAATAACAAGCCTAAGCTTAAGCTTTGTGACGACTGATATCTGTTTGAGTGAACACAACTACGGTTGCCGGTGGTGGCCGAACGTCAAGATCGTTGGAGTTTGAAGATATCGAAGAGGCGGATTTGAGGTGCCGATACCGAGAGCATCCAAGAAAGGGTTCGTTTGGCACTGTCAATTTTTCCCAAGGTAATCATCGTAACTGATTCAAGATGTCTATAATGATAGCAGCCAATAAATTGAAGGGTCGTTTGCAGTGTCAATTTTCCCATATAAGGCCTGCTAACGAACACGCTTTGCCGAATTGTGAATAATAATATATTATTCATAATTAAAATAATATTAATAATAATTATTATAAATAACAAAAAAAAAAGAAAAAAGAAAAGAAAAAAAAAAGAAAAAAAAACATAACAAGACAAGCGGGCGGGTTTTTCTAGAAAAGCTCCCCTATCGGCCGCGTATAGACCTTTCCACGGCGTCTTTTTATGTATAAGACGCCGCGTATAGACCTATACGCGACCTCTTAGTCTAATTACAACCTGCCATGCTAAAGTTGGGCTAGGTTGTCAACTCGTACCTTAGACGCCACGTATAGGTCTATACGCGGCGTCTTGATGTTGCTGAATTATTGGAGGCCGGCTCCCCTCCTTTCCCTCCTTTCCTTACTTTGTTATAAATGTCGTTGTTGGTTGTATGTTTCATCGTTCAACAAAAAACAACACAACATTTGTACTATATATACCCAGAATGTCTTGGTTTAACCATTTATTTTCAGAGGAGGACCCGGGTTACACCGCTAACGATCAGCATGGCACGTCGTGGTTACCCGACTTGAACCAGGTTTCGTTATATATTTATTTAGTATGAATTTGGTAGTTTTCTTTACTAACACATGCTGCATTACGTTTTGTTAGGAGTATGTCGGGTATGATACCCAGCCCGAACAGTTTTATGGTAACACTGGCTCGCCGGGCTTGCCAAACTTGAACCAGGTTTCGTTATACAGTCTTTTTGTAAATATACGGTTATCTTATTATTATTTTAATATTCTTATTTATTATTAAAATATTATATTTTATATTATTATAGGTATTATTATTATAAATTATTACCACTGGCACTGTTGTTTGAATTTCTAATTTATGTATGGTAGGAGTACTTCGTGTCGGATTACGGTAGACGGCTTTCGTACCCGTCATCTATCGCCTGGTCGGATTACGGAGGTCAGGCTACGTCATCGTACCAGCCACCAGTAGCAAATGATCCGTTTTATGGAACCGAGTCTTCATCGCACCATGGGCGAAATGATTATGCCGGGCCAAACCCAAATAACGAAGATGGGTACGATGACGACTACATACGCGAGGTGAAGGTTTCGTATAAAATAGATGCTGTAAGACACCGTGTGTTTTGTTTAAGTTAATATTATTTGTTTGTATGTTATTTAATAAACGGCTTAAGAATTAGCGAAAAACTGTTTCAGATTTTTGAGAGCCGCGAGGAGCTGGAGAAATGGGTAAAAGTTAGAGGACGAGAGCATGGGTTTGTTGTTGTGGTCCAGCGGTCAAGGAAAAACGCCGTGGACCTTGCATGCTATCGTGGAGGCGAACCCAAAATAAAGGCGACGGTGAGACGTACCGGCAACATAAGAAAATGATGTCTGTTTAAGATCCTGGGCAAGTACGACTCGAGGGGTGCATGTTGGAGGGTTCAAGTGGTAAACGAGACTGACAACCACGATCCCGTTGAATTCGAGGAGGGGTGTGCATCTTTTAGAAAAATGAACACCGACCAGCTGGATATGGTTGAGAGTTTACACAGGGCCGGCGTGAAGCCACAAGAAATCGAAGCAGCCCTCCGCGAAAAGTTTCCTGGTGTGCAACCTGTATTAAAAGATATATACAACCACACAGCCAAGATTAGGAGGGATGTGTTACTAGGAGACACCCCTATGAAGGTAGTTCAAAACACTTGTAGTTTTAATGTGTACTTGTCATTTTATACGGGACGATAGAGCCGGTGAGTCCTTCGTATCACCTGATAGTTTTTAATAGCCTAAACATACGTGTTAATAACATTTTCTTTTATTTTTCAAAGGTCTGGCAATACATTCGCAAGAGCTGGCTGGATCCATACAAACACAAGTTTGTAGCCTACTGGATCGACGGACGCCGCAACTACGGCGAAACTACAACGAACCGAGTTGAGAGCCAGCACGCAAATCTGAAAATGTACCTCAATGGAAGCAACAACTCGCTCGACACAATTGCCAGGTAAATCCTTAAAATGGTCAACTCGCAGATGAAAGAAATCTGTAAATCTTTTGAAGCCTCCCGTTCGAAGGTCATGGAAGGACATCGACAGCACGTCTGGTTGAAGAAGCTAATAAACAGGGTGTCGATTCACGCTCTGGGTCTACTTGTGAACGAGTATGGGTTGATACACAAGATGCGTGACGGCGGCGTTTCATGCGACCACCATTTGTATTCGTCTTCGGGGCTGCCATATACCTTTCGGATTGAGGGATACATAGTTAACGACACGTGTATCCCAATAGAGGATGTTGACCCGTTCTGGAGGAGGCTTATTTTTGATCCAGCCTGTCCGCCGAACGAAGAGCCAGACTACGCAGCAGGTCTATGGGACATCATAGATACGCTATCGTCCATAGATGACCCTAATCAAAAGAAAAGTTTTTTCGCCAGGCTCTTGTCTGCTATTCCGGGGAGATCTAAAAAGAAGGAGCCAGAAAAAAGAGAGGATCCTCGGGGGACGTCCCAAAAAACCAGATCCCTCGAGGCACAGCGCATACACCCCCGCTCCAGATCTCCCAAGACACAGCTCGTACAACCCATCCTCGTTACAGGGGCCCAGCCAAGAAAACCCCACCCCATCCTCGCTGACTCGTTCGTTGTCCCGGTCAGCTTCGCGGTTTAAAACTCCTCGTGGACGACCTACGGGAGCTCACCTCGGGTTTCCTTTGATGGTTTCGCCTGCGCAAGTACCGGCGATAGAAACGTTTATGAGCGTCATTCCTAGCGGGGCCCAGCTGTTCGTCGCAGACATAAAAAACGTATGCCCAGACGGTAACTGCGGTTTTCGATCAATTGCAGTGGGTTTGGGGATACATAAGAAAGTTTGGCCGGATATTAGGCGGGCGATGCAGAACGAGCTGGAAACGAATGAAGGGTGGTGGAGGGCGATGTTCAACAAAGAAGATGACAGATTGTACGGCTGGGTTCATTCCAGCATTCCGTACTACAACACGGTCAAACCGGCGCCGCCGAGTCGTTGGTTCAGCTTACCCGGTCAAGGGTACGTGGCTACTCAGACATACGCGTGTGTGTTAGTCAACCTAGTTGGCAATCAGACCGAATCTTACTTCCAGAATCGGTCCTGACTTGGTTCCGGATCCACAGGTTATAGGCATCGCTAACTGGGGAGGTGATCACTGGATATATATAAACCTGGTAGGGGATTTCCCAATGCCTAAACCAAACCCTAATTGGGAAAGAAGCGCCGTACCGGCGGCGCTCGAATGGAAAACACGGTTCGGACAACGTTTGAAGGAGTACGAAGACATACGTCAGGTTGGCGAAGGGAATCCTCTAGCAGAGATCTAGACAACTTATAGAAGACATTGTATCAATGGACAAAAAAGTCTATAATAATAATAAATATTAAATAATAAATAATAAATAACAATAATTTTAATAATAATAAATAACAATAATTAAATAACAAACTAATATTAACATTAATAACTAAATAATATAAAAAAACAATAAAAATAATAATAATAATAACAATAACAATAATAATAATAATAAATAATAAATAATAATAACTTAATAACAAATTAATATTAATATTAATAAAAAATTAATAATAAATACTAATAAATAATGATAATTAAATAAAAAATATAGGGCTAAGAGGCCACGTATAGTATCAATGGACAAAAAAGTCTATAATAATAATAATAAATATTAAATAATAAATAATAAATAAAAATAATTATAATAATAATAAATAACAATAATTAAATAACAAACTAATATTAATATTAACAACTAAATAATATAAAAATAATAATAATAATAAATAATAAATAATTATAACTAAATAACAAATTAATATTAATATTAATAACTAAATAATAATAAATACTAATAAATACTAATAAATAATAGGCCTAAGACGCCACGTATAGGACTATACGTGGCGTCTAGGACCCCTTATATCAGCAGACGTCTTCTTAGCTACCAGACTTAGGCCTAAGACGCCACGTATAGGCCTATACGTGGCGTCTAGGACCCCTTATTATCAGCAGACACCTGCTCAGCCGCCACACTTTCAAATTTCAAAACTCCCGCGCGAACAATCGAGCATTCACACACGAGCCTATATCGGACGGTGACCGGAATACCAAACGAGCCAACGAGAGTTCACCCGACACCGACACGATATGGAGGTAATTTTTTAATATTATATTAGTGATGATGATTAGGTTAACATGGTGATTAAGATGTGTTGTTGATGATGTAATGATGTTGATTATGTTGTTTGGATGGATAAAACTGTCGGCCGGAGTCTGGCCGTCGGTTTACTTGGAGTGTTAGACGTGGCGTATAGGCTTATACGCCACGTCTTATATAATTTTTTTTCTGTTTTTTTTATTAATAATAATAATAATGTTATTAATATTTATTATAAGTATTTATTATTATTATTATTAATATTTTTATTATAATAATAATTATTATAATTATTATTATTTGTTATAAATATTATTAATAATATTTATTATTAGTATTTATTGTTACTATTAATATTTTTATTATAATTATTATTATAATTATAATTATTATTATTTGTTGTAAATATTATTATTAATATTTATTATTAGTATTTATTTTTATTATTGTAGTTTTTATTGTTTTAATTATTATTATTATTTTTATTATTATAGTTTGTAGACGACGAGATTGAGCACGAGCTCGAGCAGCTCGGGCAGGGCGAGGTGCGGGGCCGCGGGGCCCAGGGCCAGGGGCGGGACCGCGGACCCCCCGAGGGCAACAACGTGTTGCTCACCTACCCTCATGTGCAGTTCGCTGAGGGTTCGGACGCCCACACACGATACATTCGCCTATGCCAGATGCACCCGTTTCCCAGCACGATTATTTGCTGGTCGGTTTTGGAGTCCGGTGATGCGCACCAGCAGGCGGCTGAGTACATTGGACAGGATACGCCCTGGAGCTGATGCTTCAGTATGCCACTATCAGCGCACCGGGAGCTGACACTGGAGGTTTACTCCACTATACGCGTTACGTAAGTTTACTCCACATTGTTATGTTTATATTATATTATATTATATTATATTATATTATATTATATTATATTATATTATATTATATTATATTATATTATATTATATTATATTATATTATATTATATTATATTATATTATATTATTGAAGGCCCCGCGCGCCTGGTACGCCAGAGATTGAGATGAGGGTGCCAGGCACCGATACGACACAGTCGGAGGTTTACTTCCGCATGTTCGGGCATGACGTCCATCTCTCGATGGAGGAGTTCGCGGTTGCTCTGGGCTTATACACCGCGTAGGAGGTACGCAGCCCGATATACACGGAGAGCATCCACCAGATGCCGGAAGACGAGCTGCGGGTATGGTGGCGGGCCATCAACGATCACGACTTCGGGGATAGGACCTTGGGCACCAGTTCCAAGGTCTCGTCTATTAGGGACCCGTTGCACATGTACGTTCTTAAAATGTATTCTATTGTTTAGTATAACGTAATATAATATAATATAATATAATATAATATAATATAATATAATATAATATAATATAATATAATATAATATAATATAATATAATATAATATAATTACTATTATTGTTAATAAATTATATTATCTTATATTACACAGGTACTTTCACAGGCTGATTGCGATGTCCATTGCGGGTCGAAATCAGGGCGCGGATCACTGCAGCCTACGCGACCTGTTTTTTAGGTGTCTGCTGACTCACAGGCACTGCAACCTCGCTAGGGGGTTTGCAGACTATTTTGTCGCCTACCAGTTCAGGCAGGGACGAGGTTCCTTGATGGGTGGCGGGTACGTCACCCAGCTTGCGATATCTCTGGGCCATGGAGACCTGGTGGACGGCCTGCGTATCACTCCGACCCCTCCTTGCCCGCTGGACCGCCAGCGTTGCGGCGGCATGCACATTGTGCGTTCGTTCTCTGGACCCCGCGGCCCGCGGGACCGACTGGTGGCCGGGGTGTGGGCACGTGCGCCTTACGTCCCGGTGCCTTTAGTCAAGCCTCCCCCGATCGCGGCACCGGAGGTGGAGCTTGTCCATGAGCCTGTCGACGCGGGGGAGGGGGCCGGCGGGGATTCGGATGACGGTGGTGTCGGACGTGAGGATCTGGGCGCATCTCAGGTACGTTTTAATATATTATCGTTTTATCGTTTCTTTTAATTCGACTTCGTATTAAACGTATTTATGTGGTTTTGTTGTTAGGGGCCGACGCAGCACGTTCCACGCACATATCGCGCGGTGCGTCTGGGTCCCGCCACTAACGCTAGGTTGGAGGCCCTAGAGTTGGAGATGAGGCGGATGTCGCGCCAGACGGACTGGCGGATGAGCCAGTTGTCGCGCCAGATCGACTGGCTTGTTGCCAATCGGGCAGCGGAGCTGTCTGGACAACAGTACACCGTGCCACCGCCACCGCCACCCAGTTTTGACACGAGGCGAGCACGTCTGGCGTGAGACGCGGACGGCGCGACGACGTGGATGCCCCGGACGGTTCGGGGCCGAGACGCAGGGGAGAGGACGACGCCGACGTTGGCGACGCGTTCGGGGGGCTCGTGGGCCACGACGACGACATGGGCATGGACATGGGGGACTTCACGTAGATTTTCTGTTTTAGTTGTCGTATTTTCTTTTATTTGTACAGATTTAACAATGATTTTTGGTATATATATGTGTTAACTGTTTTTCACCGAAAGGATATTAAATAATAAATAAATAATTAATTAATATATAATAATAATAACAAAATAACAAAGAAAAAAAATAAAAAAAAAACATAATAAGACAAAATTGGTTGGATTTTCTAGGAACACCGGCCTATACGCAGGCATGTTCTTTAGAAACCATTCGTGTGTCTTTATTTCCGCCATTGTGATGCTCTGCTTAATTGCGTACACTAATGGTTAACAATAAATTTAGGCCTGTAAACAAACATGAACAAAAAAATTGTTTTCGTTTAGTTAAACAAACGAACATGACGCATGTTCAGTTCGTTCATTTATGTCATGATCGTTCGTTTATTTATGTTCGTTTATGTCTGTTTATTTACGCTCGTTTATGCATTAATAGAAAATAATTAAATATAATCTGGATGAGTCATCTACTTAAAGGTTTTATATTTGTTAATGTGTGTTCATTTACATTTGTTCCAATAATGTTCGTTTTGATTTTAAACAAACAAACATAAATGAACACAGATGTTTAAATTTTAAATAAATGAACATGAACATAAATATTTATTCGATTAAGCGTTTGTGTTCGTTTAAAATTAAATGAACGAACACGAACACGCCCTTGTTCGTGTTCATTCTACAGGCTTTCATTATTCACATTATTGATGAATACATCGGTCTCAATCTCTAGGCTCTGCCAATTTTATTTGTGTTCGTGAACCGTTCGTGAACCGTTCGTGAACACATTATTTCCTTAACAAACGAACACGAACAAGGCCTTGTTCGTGTTCGTTTGGTTCGTTTACAGCCCTAAATAAATTGATAAAATGAGTAAATAACCCCGACTCCATAATATCATAAAATGTGTGACAAAATAATATTAATCAACCTGTGCAGGATCACCAACGAAGATTCGTGACAGTAGGTGGCAACATTCGGGTGATAATTCAATATTGTCTGGAATCGAATATTGAACATGGAGAATTCTCTGCAGACCACCAAAAGGTACATTTGTTAAAACCGAAATTAAATTAAATTAATATTGTTAAAATGCAAATATTAACTAAGTGATATGTTAAGTACATGTATAGTTTTCCTGAAATCTCTAGGCTCATTCGGATCCTCAAAAGGATATCCGCCAACAAGCATGACATATAGCGTCACACCACACGACCACACGTCTGCAATCTAAAAACAACGCACACTTTTGCATTATATCGTCTGACTAAAACGTGTCGAATTGATGATTAATTCATACCTTCCCATCATATTCTTGTGTGGCCAATACTTCTGGAGCAATGTATGCTGGTGTCCCAACCGTTGACTTTGGCTGCGAATGCAGGACCGATGACTGCAATACAACATTCACAAATAATACCAAAATCAAGATTATAATAAAATAATAAATTAATAACAAGTTAATTCATGCTTATTATACCTTTGAGTAACCAAAGTCACATATCTTTAGTCTCGGAGCAGGGCTTCCGTCTATCAATGTGTTTTCTAGCTTCAAGTCTCGATGACAAACTTGCTACAACCGACATAACAAAAATGTTAATATCGATATAGTCTTATAAATAATATCAAAGACATACCATAGCGTGACAATAGCTGACCCGGATATCAATTGCTGAAAAAAGAATCGCGCCTACATAAAAACTAAATTAGCTTTTCATGTTATATATAGCTAGAAAAATATGTTACACATGATAGACTCATAGAAGAACCTCGTTCTCACTGAAGCGACCCGCGTTACAAATTCTGTCAAACAACTCGCCACCCGCAACATATTCCATAACAATTGCTAGATGAGTTGGGGTCAATATGACCTTTAGAGTAACAAAATAATGAAATTAATACTTATGTTAAGTATTTTACTCGCGGTTTAAATGTATAATAACCGAATCAAGAAAAGATGAACGATTTCAAACCTCTTTAAACCGCACTATATTAGGATGTCGCAAAGGCCTGTGATTAATGATTTCCCTTTGAACATTCTCATCTATCTAAAACAACCAAGATTAACATGCATAATTTCTAAGGGTGTGCAAGAAACCAAAAAAACGGAACTGAAACCGAAAAATCCAAACTGAAAAAACCGAACTGCAACAAAAACCGACGGTTTGGTTTTATGTTTTTGTAAAAACCGAAGTAACGGTTCATTTTGGTTTTGCATGTGATAAAAACCAAAAAACCAAAAAATCGAACCAAACCGAATTTCTAGATTTTTATTCATTTATTTTTAATTTTAAGTAATTTATAAAGAATTTAATACTCAAATACTTTTGGTCAAATGTATGATAGTCTATTATTTAACAATTAACAAAATTATTTATACCTAAATTCATTATTTTCTGCCAACTTTCTTTTCGACCTAAAATTTTCAAGCTCAAATGGCAAAAATTGAAAAAACCGCAACCGAACGGTTTCAAAAATCCAAAGACCGAAATTTTGGTTTTTGATCTGGTTTTAGCCTAAAACCGCACCAAGCCACACCACGCACACTCCTAATAATTTCCATATTTAGTACCAAAGTTATATATTTTAATCATCAATCCAAAAAAATAAAAAAAATAAAAAATGAAAGTAATTAACTAACCTTTTCACCTCTCTCAATATACTTAACAGCAACAAGCATGATCGTTGGTCATTTTATTTCTCATGAGCCTTGCAACTCCAAAATTACCCGACCCGATATCCCGAACAAAGTCATACTGATCAGTGACGACCGGATTCACCGCAGGCCAATCCATATTCATTTTCCAACTCAAACAAACAACTTCACGTTACAGTTTCATAAACATGCAAACAAAAACAAAAACAAATACATACTTGAAGTGGGTTGCATCTGGTTATTAATAAATATTAATACGCTAGAGTTTGGTTGCCAGACGACAAGTGATTCTATCGGTTTTATTGAATCTTTGTCGGGTTTTATGTGTAGACTTAGTTTGAATCGGCAATGATATGTTTTTTAAATTAAAAAAAGATGATATTTAGGCATGATAAATAGATTAAGAAAAAGTATTAAAAAGAGTTTTTATATTAGAAAAATGGACTCTACTAATTCAAAGTATGGCCTACTGTCGATAATAATTTGATAATGCAAATAGGAAATAAATAATCTTACCTTTTGTGTATTGGTTGGTAATAATCATACATTTAAAAATCACTACCAACGATCCAATCTTTCAATTATTTTTTGTTTCAATAATCCTCCGTTAAAAAACACTTAACGTCGTTAAGTTTTTTCCGAGTTTTAGGGCTTTTGATCGGAAGAAGGATACGAGTCGACTGATGCAAAACTTATCTCGAAATGGTGATCCAAACGATGAAACAGTGTTTTATTTCAGGTGTTTGAATTTCTAATTAACAAAAATCAAGTCATTTGAATCACCGTTTCGTGATAAGTTTTTCATCAGTTGACTCGTACTTTTCTTCCGATCAAAAGCCTAAAAACATCGGTTTGAAACTCGGAAAAAAACTTAACGGCGTTAAGTGTTTCTTAACGAAGGACTATTGAGACAAAAATAGTTGAAAGGTTACACCGTTGGTAGTGATTTTTAAAGGTGAGATTATTATCGGCCAACACACAAAATATGGGATTATTTATTTCCAATTTGCCTTTAATAATTTATGTTCATGGTTTGAGTGCTTGATCAAATGATAATTCTAACTTTCACTTTTGTTAATAAAAGCGATCCATGTAGTATAATCATCATAGATTTTGTACTCAGTTTACACATGATTTATACTCGATTTTCACTTGTACATTTCACCATTTATTTCATAATCATCATTGTAAGAGAGATAAAGTGAAAATAAAGTATAAAACTGTAATATGGTTATGCTACCGAAATTGGTATCGATAACAAAAAGGAAAAGTTGAGGTTATCATTAGTTAAGTGTAAGTCTATAGGTCATAGTTAAATTATATCAAAGTCCAATTTTATATGAAATCCTCGTTACGTGAAGTATGATTATTTTGATTGTAATCAGTATGTTACAATTGTATTGTTAAAAGAAGTCACACAAAGTTGTTTCTGTATGTACGTTGTTTTTTCGCACCCTCTGCTTTGATCTGCCACATAAGTCGCGTGTCAAATGTATATAAACGATTAAATTAAACAATTTCTTTGAAAACAAATATAACTTTTTTCTAAATTCACCGAAGAGTTTAAATCCGGTCTTCATACTTAATGGAAAAGAATCGTATTTTATTCAATTTGCAAAATGCAACTTGATGTGTTTAATATTTAAAAAAAAAACAACTTGCTCTAATATTGTTACATGAAAACGAGTAGATATTATAAAAGTTTAATATATAACATATTTGTTATTTTATTTGGGTTTGGTTTGAAATAGGATCATGGGTTTAGGTATCAGCATTTATATAAGGAAATGAATTAAATTATAATCAATCAGATTGTCTGGTTTAAAACAATGGAATTTGATATCCATTTTAACGCATTATCGACCAAATATTGTATTTCTGGTATCAAACCGTTTTGTGTTTGTATGAACTTTTATTTATCTTTTTCTTTATTATTATAGGACAACTAGACGTATAAAAATTATAAGCCGAAGCTTTATTTTTAAGGAAAATTGGAAATAAATAATCGCATATTTTGTGTATTGGTCGATGATAATCTCATCTTTAAAAATCACTTCCAATGGTCCCACTTTTCAACTATTTTTGTCACAATGGTCCTTCGTTAAAAATACTTAACGTCGTTAAGTTTTTCATAGTTTCAAATCGATGTTTTAGGGCTTTTTATCGGAAGAAGGATACGAGTCGACCGACGTAAAACTTATCTCGAAATGGTGATCCAAACGATGAAACAATGTTTCAATTCGGGTGCTTGAATTTCCAACTAACAAAAATCAAGCCATTTGAATCACCGTTTTGAGATAAGTTTTACATCAGTCGACTCATATCGTTCTTCCAATCAAAAGCCCTAAAACACCGGTTTGAAACTAGGGAAAAAACATAACGACGTTAAATATTTTTTAACGGAGGACCAGTGAGACAAAAATAGTTAAAAGGTGGGACCGTTGCTAGTGATTTTTAAAGGTGAAATTATTATCAACCAATACACAAAAGATGGAATTATTTATTTCTAATTTTCCTATATTTAATATTTAGATTATGTGTACATTGTGTAGTAGTTTAACTAAAAAGTAAAAAAAATCATATCATGTTACTGTCATGTAAGCATAGAGACTTTTATTATTATTATTATTATTATTATTATTATTTTTTATTTAAAGGATAGTTTGATTGGTTGGACAATAAGTTGGCCTCACAAAAATGCCCTTGATCCCACCAAGCTAGTGACGCTCAGGGGGCTCTTTTACCTTTGACGGCGGCACCTATATGAAATTCTCTTGTAATGGTTTACGGTTTAAGTGTGGGTGAGGACAGGTGGTAGGTGACATGGACGTCACCCCACAAGACATACTTTGTTTTAAGAGCTCTAATTTTTATTTCATTTTAAATATAAGAGCAAAAAAGTTTTCCAATTTTTTTTTCTTTTACTAAAATGTATTCCAACTTTAACATGTGTTATCATGTTTCTTGTCAAAACCGTATACATAAATTATGTCATCAGATTCTCGTATGCTAAGATCCAAAGCAAAAATTATTAACGAATGTACTTCTTGTTTATGTGACTGTTTTTTTATCAAACTAGTGTAGTTATAAAACTTATTTACCAAAGCCCATAGCAAGTTTAATCAGAGGCAGTTAATTGATGACTTAATATTATTATTAATGTTAGTTTAAGTTTCAAGTTCAAATCGCTTAATATTGTATAAAAATAGTATAACTTATTATAACAAATAGATGTTTTGACCATGAAAAGTAGTCTAGTATTTGTTTAAAGATTTTATACATTAAAATAACTTCAACTGGATTTGTTATTTCTTGCATCTAGTCACATATTTTTTAATTCCTTATTTGCCATTTGGAGAAATTTTCAATATTTATCAAATAATAAACTAAAGATTTTAAAATTCTCTGAAAGCAATAATTTTCTCTTCAGGATTTGTAATTTCAACTATTCATTGAACAATCAAATCTAATATACAATAGAAAAACTAGTCATTCTCAATTTGGAATCTTTGATTATAAAAACACAAACTTAGTTATTTGTGTTGCCAAGTCATAGTTTAAAGGGCCAGACTGAACGTACACTTTATTTGTGTTGTAAAACGTATATATGTATAAAACAGGCTTAGTTATTTTACATTTGTTAGCCAGTTTAAAATTGGTTTATATCTTAATATTTGTTTAGATTTAAGTACATTTTTAAGAGTTTGTGTCACTATTTCTTGGGTTCGGTTTCAAAACCTTATTGAGTTACATCAAAATTTGTTATGGTCATTAAACTACATGTATACTAAAAAAAAAGGATAAAATCATGGGATGGAACTACACCCTTGCTCCCGACCTAGGTACGCCTCTGATTATGTTGTCATATCAAACTTGTGTAATAAAGACTATATTTGAGCTAATATATTTATTAAATGCAATTAAATTGACGTGTTTAAGTTGATATTTGTAACTCGCCAATGGTTACTTAATCATATTGCATGCCAGCCTATTTAAAACTAAAAGTAGAATTTAAAGTTTTATTTATAATGCCAATTTTTATTAATACAATTTTTATAACTCGTTTACAACCACGGCCTTTATGCTTATGATTTATTTACAACTTGATTACAATCCTTCAACCCGTTTATATATGTTGTATAAAGAAGCTACACAACTTAAGTCATGCTCGTGATTATCAACTATTAACCAACTATGAAGATTCCCGGTGTATTGCGTCGGGTCAATGTTATTGGAAGTCGTACTCGTACAACTTATCAAATCGTGTAATACGTCTGCGAGTCGAGGTGAATTCGATCGATGCTGTGTTACGAAACCAGTAATAACCCCCCCCCTCCCCAAAAAAAAGTTTGTTAACGGAAAAATACAACAAATTAACATACAAAACACGCATTGCGGTTACAAGCCAATGACACTTCAGTTGGTATCTGAAGTGTGGTGAACAAAAAAAAGGCGCATTGCAGTTGTGAACTGATACAAATTCGTTGATTCTGGAATCGAGGGACAAAAAAAGTAATAAAAAAACCCGAACGTCGCGTTTGCGAACTAATGCGTATTCAGTCGGAATCGACTTTGTCAGGACTAAATCGTACATAGAAAAGCATGTGTTGTGGTGGTGAACTGACACGAGTTCAGTTGGAATCAGGTTACGACACCGAAATTAAAACAATAAGTTAATTCGTCCACACTCAAAATACAACAAATTAACATATTTACATAAAAAGACCGTGGCGAAAAAAAATATACACGCACGTTTTGGCCGTGACCTGACGCGAATTCATTTGGAATCGATGGACTAAAAAAGAACTCGTGGGGAAAAAACCTTAGGTTGCGACCGTGAGCTAACGTGAATTTGGTCGGAATCATTTGACAGTATCAACGGTTAAAAAACCCGTATTTTACGGCAGGTAATCGACACGAATTTAAGAACGAAAAACAAATTAAAAGCAAATAAAAGGGCCGACCAAACACGTAAGGATACGTGATCCAATCACATGATTGCGTCGCCACTCTTCTTAATTATTATATATAATAATATACCCGTTACACTAAGTCGGACCCAATTATTTAATTCCCAAGCTATTTTTTGTTGAGTTTAGAGCATTCCCAGTGATTTCTCCAAATTATGTGAGGGAGTTCTCAATTTTTTAGAAATGGTTAAAAGTGGTTGTGAGAGAAGGAGAGAGAAAATGTTACTGTTCATGGTTAAATTTGGAGAAACACACTGTTCACCTCTATAATTTTTTAATGTTTTTTAAAGTGGTTGTGAGTGAAGGAGAGAGAAAAGGTAATGATAAAAGTATTTAAAAAATATTATTTAATTGAAAATGAGAGAAAAAAGATGATGTTTTTAGTATAATTATAGAGAGAGAGATAAAGAATCAACCGGGAATGCTCTTAGCTTTGTATAAAATTAAGAAATGATAAACTTATTTGTTACAATAATTTGATGCATACGGCATGCCTTTAAAAAAATCTTCGCATTTAGTCATTAATTATTTCAACTTGTTAATAAAAAACGTTTTTTTATATGCATATAGGTGATATATAAATTAACAAATTGACCATAGAATAACGTGAAAAGGGGAAATAAATGAATACTTGATTTTAAAGTGGAATGAATTTCTATGAAAGACAACTCTCATTGTATAAAAAATGAAATAAAATAAAAAAGACACTTGACAAAACAAACACAAACAGTAAATTGCATTAGGTAATGGAGTATTAGGGAAGTTGTGTGATGAATACGATGAATCCAATGATGATCCTTGTTACTTCGCAACGTTAGTTTGACAATTTGTTAGCAACTGGTATAAAAAGCCTCTCATCTATGGGTTCTCAACGCGAGACTTACTCAAGGTTCATGAAACTAGCAATCTTGGTTAACTAAGAACAATGTGTTATACGAGGTCATTTTGATGACAAGTTGGTGTATTTGGAAAACAAGGAATGAAGTTATCGTTTCTAACACACTGGCTAGCTAGCCTTTTGAAAACCGTGGAAGACATAAAATCTTTGAGATACCTATGGATCAAGAACCGCTCTCCTTGCAAAAGTCTTTTACAGAACGATTACTGTAATTTCTTGTTGCAACTCTTATTGGTTTGTTATTTTTTCTCTTAGCGTCTTGCTAGTTGTTGCTTTAGTGAATTTGCTGATAAAAGAAAAAAATAAGTGCCATGATTGATTATACCACAAATATTTGTTTGTTCATTTTCATGTTGATGAAAGACAAGAAAGAATTGTACCAAGGCCGTCTCCGCTATAAAATTGAAACATTAACTCATTGAAATATACACATAAATAGGCGCAATAGTTTTTAAAACTACACAATCCCAAACATAAAATTTTATAGAAATATAGAATTAAAACATCACAACAATAATACTAAGTACATCATTTCATCAACTCATACATGCTGTTGAAACTTTGAACATGTGATTAGGCCCCCCAAACCATGGGTCGCTGCTCTCTGCTAACCTTGTTCGACTGGGCAATTAACAGAGTGAAGGACGAAGGTGGGATTGGGCTCAGAGATGAGAACAGAGAACTGGGAAGGGAGCCGATGGTCGCCAAATGGTTTTGTTTTTTGTTTGAAACGGTTGCCATGTAAGTAACTAATACAGGTTTGACCTTTTTCTTTTTCTTTTTTATTTTATTTTTTATTTTTTTTATAATTTTTAACATGTAAATCAATTAATGGGATTTAATAAAAGAACTAAACGGGCATTTTAAATAAAATGAGTTTAGCAACGTAAAATACATGAGCTTGAATTGAGTTTATCATATATTCTTATATTTTTTTATAGAAAACACAAATTAATTATTTTCTAAGAAACTTCGGGTCTCACAGGGGATTGCGCCTAAAATTGTCACCCTCCCCGCCCTCCCATGAGCGGCCCTAGATTGTTAGTATATAAAATCAAAAGTGGTAAAGTTGAGTACAAATTATCGGTAGATTTCTCCGTCAAAATGATCTACAACTATTAAGAATCATTATACCCAATTTTGTTTTTATTGTATTTCAATAATCTAAGAAATTTGTCCGTAAACCTAATTTGGTGATGAAGGGCTTGTTCTTGATTTCATCTTTGAAAATGCGTAGATGGAGATTAATAATAAAATCGTTAAATTTTGAAAGAAAATGGATTTGATGTGCATGTATAGCGACATTTTGGGGTTTGACCAAGACTTTTAATCTATGGTTAATGGGATGGATTAAATAAAATATATGACACTTGGTGTATAATCATCATGTTGCGCTTTATTGTGAACCTTTACTATTTATAGGCCAAGAGCTCTTTTTACTTAATCCTAAATATATACAAGTGGATTCTATGTTTGCTTGTTTGTTTTTTTTTTCGTTTTTTTATGTAATTGATTGTATTAAATTAATATATTATCTTAGGAGATGCTAAATAATTTGATGATGATGCTTTAATAGTGGGAGATTGGTCGGTGAGTAATGTGCAAGCTTTAAGCCGGTTGCTGAGGGTTTTTAAATTAGTGTCGGGACTGAACATAAATTTAAGCAAAACCACTTTGTTTGGGGTGGGAGTGAACTTCAAAATGTTAAGGTGATGGCGGATATCTTTCATTGCAAGGCGGGGGAATTGTCGTTTTTGTATCTTGGAATTAAAGCGGGAGCTAATATGAATAAAATTAATAATTGGCAAAATGTTGTGGATATTTTTGACAAAAGGCTAGTATTGTGGAAAGTTCGTTCTCTTTCAATGGGCAGACGAATAAAATTGATCAAGGCAGTTCTCGAATGCCTTCCAAGCTACTACTTATCCCTTTACCAAGCCCCGGTAAAGATTGTAGAGATCCTTGAGGCTAAAAGAAGGAGATTTCTGGGGGGGGGGGGAGTGAAGATAAGACGAAAACGTGTTGGGTGGCTTGGAATAGAATAACCTCGGCCAAGGAAGATGGTGGGTTGGGTTTATGTCCTCTTAAAGACTCTAATTTAGCGTTTTTATCAAAATGGTGGTGGCGATTCAAGGTGGAAGAGGATAGCCTTTGGAAAAAGGTTATAATGTCAATTCACCATACGGCCTAGATCTTGGCCGATCATTTCCCACACAAAAGATTAAATGGCACATGGGACAAGATTGTCAAGATTGAAAAGGCGTTGGCAACATACCAAGTTTCATTAGCTAATTACATTAAAAGGGCAGGTTGGAAATGGGTCTAAGATAAGGTTCTGGTTGGACATATGGCTAACAGAAGATAGATTGAAAGATCGGTTCCCTACTCTATTCTCGTTAGAAACGGCGAAGTCGTGTGTGGTAGCTGATTGATGCATAGTAACTGATGAACTAATGGAAATTATTTGATAAAATGGAATTGGAAAAAGTAGCCTATGTCCGGGGAGGCGGTTAAGAACTGATGGAATTCCTTGATTTACTTTTATTATTTCAGGTTTAAGGGAGGAGAAGACAAATGGGTTTGGGGTGGCGAGGCTGTTGATTCGTTCTCGGTGGCAAAAATGAAGAAAGTATTATATAGGGTGGATCCTCCATGTTCGAAGAGTATCCTAGAATGGAATAGTTGGGTGCCGATGAAACTGAACACGATCGTTTGGCGAGCTATCCAGAACAAGCTTCCCACTTATGATAATTTAATAAAAAGGAAAATTCTTTTCGGCCCAGATATATGTTGTAATTGTTTAGCGGCGGGGGAGTCGGTGGACCATATATTTGCGTCATGCTACGTTGCGAGCGTGGTGTGGCAAATGATTGGCAGGTGGTGTAACATTCAAACTTTCCATATCAAAGATGTTTAAGGGTTATTGTGGCTGTCAAAGATGGAACATAAAAGAAAAATGGTTTACTCCATTGTGATGGCTGCTATTTGGTGTTTATGGGAAACCCGAAAATAGTTCATCTTCGAAAATAAACCGGTAAAGATTGATAAAGTGCTTGGAGACATAAAGGTTTTGAGCTTCTTATGGATAAAAAATAGGGCATGTTTGATCTAAATTGGAATAGATGGAAATCGATAGTGTTGTAGTTTATGTTCTGGTTTGTTTGTACTTCCAGCCCTTACTACTTTCTTGGTAGAAAGGGTTTTTGGTTGCTTTTGATATGAAAGTTGCTGCTAAAAAAATAAATAAATAAATAAAATAACAGCTAGTTAAATATGACCAAGAAGAGTAAAGAGGAAAAAAAAACACATATTGATATAAAAAAATATTTTTAAATACCTAAATTTGAAATAGTTATACACTTATGCCATAAAATAGGTGGTTTTAGAGGGTTAAAATCTAATATTGTGTTATCCTTACTACAACGAATTAGTTTTTAAAAGGTTGAGTTTTACAATTTAGAAAAGAGTAGCGGCACAACTTATTGTCCGATTGTCTTCTGTTTCGATGTAATCATTACCTTACTTATTATAATACAATAATCCTTATTTACACAGGAATCCAACTATGCGGTCTAAAAAATATGTTCTTTGGGTTTGATGAAGGTGCTTCTTATAAAGGAATAAAAGGTAATCTTGATACACATTTAAAATATGTTAGAATGGGTTATTTAAGTTTATCAAGTTGTTTAAAGTCATTATGTTGGGGCCTGATTCTATGTATAAATAGATATATTGACAGGGTTAATAATTTACGTGTGGGTGAAGTTTTTAATTTTATTATAATTTATAACAATACAAAAGGAGTCGAATGAGTTGTTCAAATTATGTATTCTCGTGTTTTATTATTGAGGTCTGATTCTCAAAACACTTCTGACCTATTGTGCATGCCCAACTTTTCATAATTGATTCACTTCGTTAATGTGTACATGTGTGAATTTCAAAAACAAGGGGTATTTGAGTCTATGTATACATGTATACGCCATGTTAGTGTAATTGAAACTCATTATAGATATTGACAAGTCTTCATACGGTATAAAACGGGTTAAACACACCGTGTAAAATGGGAGTGCACACTTGTGAGTCACACAATGCATTACACCTTATGCCTTTGTTTAAAATAAAGCAATTGTAATTATTATATGTCTTGGGTTATACATACACCAAGGAGGTTATTCAAACACTAGAAGAGATACGACTTGTATAGGTGTAAAGTCAAGTCATTTTCGGTCAGGGGGTGCCAGATTTTATTTATTTGTATCGTATAGTCCCTATACGATGACTCATATAGAGTCTGTTTGACTCGTATAGTTTTTTTATTTTTTTAAGATTACTTTAAAAATTACAAAATATTAAAAATAACATTCGAGTTATTTACAAAATAGAAACATGCAATTTAAAAGTAAATATTTTGCTTCATACATAACAACATACGAACAACATGAGTGTTTATGGGTAACTACTTTTTAGATGTGGTCATGCAATCCATTTTGGTTGACACTGTATGAATTATCTAAACTTTTGAAATATAAATGCCATAAAAATAATTTCGTTTGTTAACGTAGATATTTTGATTCGTATTAACTCAACTTTTGAAATATAGCCTTCATAAAGTTATAGTAGTTCAATAACTTTTGGTATTATCTTACAAAGTAACACACAAATTTTGCATGGTTGAAGCAAGAAAAGCTGATACATGGCCTGTACGGGTCATATATAATCTATACGGCTCGTATAGACCATAAAATAATTATAAATATCTGGTCAAAGTACAGCTGACATGCAGTCTATACGAGCCGTATAGACCCTATACGAGCTAGATCTATACGGCTCGTATAGACTACAAAAGGCTGCCACACTGTCACCCTCCGTACGCATGTCAAAGTTAGGGCTATACGACTCGTATAAGCCCTATACAAGCCATATAGCCTTACTCACACACCAGGGAGGCTAGTGTTTTTATATAACCACCTTTACTATATTCGTATCTTCGTGCCACAATAGCTTTCAAACTAGACTTGGGCATAGTTCCAAAGAGGTTCTATACAAACAAGGTTCAGTTCCTTAGAGAAACTGGACCCAGAACCAAATCAGAACCGATTCCACCTGTACATGGTCAAACCCAGACCGACCTGACCTGAGCAAAACCCGATAAAAACCCGACCAAACCAATCAAAAACCTGACCCGGTTCTTGACTTTATTGACCATACCCGAAACCGTTTTTTTTAACCAGATTTGTTTACCTTTATTTAAAAGATCTTCCATTTAAGCATGTTAAAATAGAGGTGCCGTCCAAACTGGTTAGCCGGTCAATAACCGGTTTCTACCTGGAAAAAAAACCGGCAGTTAGTAACCGTTTTTTCATTTTGGGTCTAGAACCGGCCAATAATTGGTTAACCGAAACCCGTTTTAGGTTTTTAAATTATTTTTTTAAACCGGTTTTTTCTGGGTAATTACCGGTTAAGCGGTTCGGTTATACCCGAAATCGGTTAGGGTTCTTGTGCTTGAGAACCGTTTACTAACCGACCCCAATTAACTGGCCTAACTTGTTAATTCAGCATTGACCAACAACCGGTTATTAAATTAACCGGTTTTCAAATAACTAGAAAGTTAGAGGCCTTCTTGGACTTCAAATCTGAAGGGGTTTAGTTGTTGGGCCCAGGACGTAGTTTACTTTACTGGGCTGATTAGTAAATATTTGAGCCTTTGGGAGTTTGGGCTTTGGACATTTAAACTCAATAATAATAATATAATACTTTAAAGACCAACCTGACACAAACTAAACCCCAAGGACCAAAAATAAACTTAACTTTATCCCACAACAACTTTCACATATTATCATTTCTCACCCCTCAAACTCTCTAACCGAATCCGGCGAATAATAATAATAATGGTATCGGACACAGAACTCGCCGCCGGCTACGGCAGTTCTTGACAACCGCCGATCTCAACACCACCACCACCGCCAGTATTCGCCGGAAGCTGGAGGAAGAGTTTGGAGTCGATTTAACGGATAAAAAAGCGTTTATTCGGCAGCAAATTGATTTGTATTTAGAAAGTCAACAGCCAGTTAACGAAGATAACGAAGAAGAAGATGAAGAGGAAACGAGTAATGGCAAGAGCAGAAAACGGAGGTTAGTTGTTGGTTATATTATTAATTAGATTGCAATTTTATTATTAATTTGTTAATTTGATTGGTGTATACTAGTTGTTAGTTACTTAGTTAGCATTTAGGAATTGAATTTGTGATGTATTGTTTTTGCCCTAATTATGTGAATGTGAACTGAAGTTAAGTGATGGTAATGAATTAGCATATGAATTGGATGCTTAATTGTGTTTAGGAAGATAAAATTAGCATAATTGTTCAAAGTGATCAAACACGACAAAGCGTGCCTTGACAACTAGCTATGGCCCGGGGTTCAGTAGCGTAAAATTCCATTTTCGTCCGAAAAGTTTTATACATAGTGTAAATTTACCTGTTTTCGTTCGAAAATTTAAGCCCCCCCTGGTCCGTGTTTATTCCTTTTGCATTTGATAATGCCTGAGGCTGTGGAGCTACTTAGCCGAGCAGGTTATGCATGGTAATCTATGCAGTCAATCTCGGTGGTATCTCGGTTATCGGTCCTCATGTGAAATATCGGTCAGAATATCGGTACTGATAATATTGGCGATATTGACCGATATTTGACCGATATTGACGATATTTCACCGATATTCCCGATATCAGGGTTTTAAGTCTTAATTTTCAACTTTTAGTGTTTAATGTTGGTGTTTTGAGTCTTAATCAGTTCCTACTTGCTACAATTGTTAGCGTTTTGCAAGTTGCAAAAGGATAATCTGTTAATAGTAGGAGAGTATAACGAATTGTTAGTGTTAAAGTGCTATATATATAAATTTTGCATGATATTAAAATTACCGATATCCCACCGATATCTCACCGCGATAACCGATATCTCAAATATCAGGCCTCGATTGATATTCGATATTTTTCCGCATTAACTGCTTAGATAGTAATGTCATGATTGCGAGATCAATCGATGTAGTTATAAAAGACATGGTTTTGCAATCCAGATTCCAGACGGAGATAGCGGCGCAGCTTGCAGTTTTATTATTAGTTTGATCCTTTAATTGTTGTGTACTAGTTGTTAATTAGCATTTAGGAGTTGAATTTGTGATTTATTGTTGTTGCCCTAATTATGTGAATGTGAATTGAAGTGAAGTGATGATGATGAATTTGAATATTGGAATACTCATCCGTTAGCATATGAATTGGATGTTTAGTTGTGTTTAGGAAGATAATTAGGGCATATGAATTGAATACTCATCTAATTGTTGCTTCTGATAATGTATGCCTGTTCATGAATTTAGTCAAGGATGTGGATTGAAGTGATGGTCATGAATTTGCATCTATGAACAATCAATTAGCATATGAATTGGCTGTTCAATAGTGTTTAGCAAGATAGTTAGGGCATCTTCTACATTTGGACATCAATTAGCATACTTGTTACTTTTGTTCAATAGTGTTTAGCAAGATAGTTTTCACGAAATTAGGTCAAGAAATGAGAACAAAGAGGTGAAGAAGAAAGGGGGCGGGTTCACCAAATTATGTAGTCTTTCTCCACAGCTTCAGAAGTTCACAGGGGTACCCGAATTAGCAAGAACAGAGGTATGAACACCATTCTGCATATTTGTTTTATCAAGTTTTGTGATTATTGTCACAAAACAGATTTATACATCTCGATATATATATATATATATATATATATATATTATAGCGCGGTAGCATTATAATCATAGGTTGTTAAACAACTATGGAGTTACATTCGTGAACATGATCTGCAAGACCCGGCCAATAGAAGGAACATACGTTGTGATGAACCGTTTCGTGAGCTATTTGGTGTGGATAAGATTGATATGTTTCAAATGAATAAGGCTCTTGCTAAGCATATATGGCCATTGAATTCTGATGGTGGTATATCTTCATATCATCGTTCTTCATAGTTATAACTGTAAAGCTTATATTTTTACTTATCTTCTTATTTTCATGATTCGAATTTTATTTTGTGCAGCAGCTCCAGTTAGTGCAGAACCAAAGGAAAAGAAGCCAAAGAAGGAGAAACAAGAAGGTGGGCTTTATTTTTTTTTATAAACTATAGTCAAATAAACAATGACTTTGTTTGATGTACAGATGTTAATCTTCTCAATGGTTTAAAGGCGTGGTTAGGCATGTAAACGAACTGAACGAACACGAATGGAGCACGTTTGTGTTCGTTCGTTTAAGCTTAACTGAACAAACGATCGAACACGAACGAGGTTTTCTGTTCATAGCGTGCTTGTTAATAAAGTGAACATGCCCGTGTTTGTTTATGCTCGTTTGTTAATGGTATAAACTATAAACGAATGGTTCACGAACATAAATAAATGGACATAACTGAGCTAAAGCCCATTAAAAGTAAATGTGAACAACAATGTGGGGTCTAAAAAGTTATTTAAACTATTCTAAATTGTAATCGGCCTAAAATATAAAATGAATATATTAACAAACGTAAACGAATGAACTTAAACAACTGTAAACTAACGAACATAAATGAACGTTAACGAACGAACATAACGAATTTGAATGAACGAACATTCATGGACATAAATGTGCGAACGAGGCATGTGTACATGTTCTTTCGATTAACTAAATGAACAAGATTTTTTGTTCATGCTCGTTCATTTATTAAATAAACGAACATAATAATCTTCCCGCCAAATGGTTCACTGAATGTTTGGTTCGTTTGCAAGCTTAGTTGTTGTTTCACTCAGTTTGGCTTACAGACTCAGATGAGCCAAAAAGAAAGAAGAAACAGAAGGGTGCCGGAGGTGGCGGCAGTGGTTCGGGCCTTATGGCTCCGGTTCCACTTTCAGAAGCTTTAGTGAAATTTCTTGGAACAGGTGAAGACGCATTGGCACGTTCGGATGTTGTTAAGAGAATATGGGACTACATTAAACAAAATAACCTCCAGGTACATATGTATGCCTTAACTATTAGTTGTTTTTATTGAATTAAAATATTATTAATGTTGTCATAACTAACGAGTTAAACATTCATCCCGAACATGTCTATAGGATCCCTCGGACAAAAGACGGATTTTATGTGATGGTAAGTTGAAAGAGCTCTTTGATGTTGACACATTCAATGGATTCACAGTTTCAAAACTTTTATCAACTCATTTCATAAAGGCAGAAAGGTGAATCTTGCTAGTTAAGAGCATGTAGTTTTGGATAATTTTGGCTTGAATTATTTATTGATAAATATATGTCAGTCAATGAAAATGGATTTTTTAACACTCAAATGAAAATGTGAACACCAGACATGATTATTGAAAACTGGTAGTTTAGCTGATCAAGTTTTTAATGGATTTATATATGCTTATGATCTTCCATCATGAAGATAATTTGATTTACTGTCTCCATCTTATTAAAGAAACATGTTTTAATCTTCTCCTTTGGTCCCGTCGGCCGTCACTTCTCTCCAACTAGACCTTCTCATAATGAATCCCCCCCTCTTCACGACCGTACCGCCACTGTATATTCCTTTCGTGACTCACGTTGTGAGTACTTTCTTTCTGATTAGTGACTGGTTAGATGTTTCAGACCCAAGTGGTGGCTTTGGAGATTGGTAGCAATGAAATGAGTTACTAGTGGTCAAAGATGATTCATTGATTTGGGTCCTCAATAATCATCGAGATTAAGTTGCAACGGGGACACACGGGTGGCAGAGACGTATTAGCAGTGCACATAGAGTTGCGAAGGTGAGGAAACGAAGCGTGGTGTTGTTTAGGTGGCGTATCTACACCCACATGGCCGGCTCAACGACTTTGGAGGCCTAAATCGAAATGAGATTTGTGGTCATTTCATGACAATTTTGAAAATAAATAAATAAACAAACGCCTATCGAAATGAGATTGATTTTGTGACCATGATATGACAATTTTGAAAATAAATAAATAAAAATTGCCTTGAATTGGTCTCAAACTCATGACCTACATATTAAGAACACACAAGTTTACCAATAGATCAATAAATTATTTCAATTTTAATCTGCCCATTATATTAGATCTACATTTAATGGTTATGTTTTTATTTATTTATTTTGGGATATGAAGGAGTTATTAAGTGTGAGCCAAAAGCTCTTGCTTGATTTCGCTGGCCTATAGGCCGATCCTATACACCCGATTCTTTTATATTTAAGCTATCACTGAATGAAAAATTGTTGGCCAAAGCAAATTCTTGGAAAACATATTAGCAACATGGTCCTTATAAGCTTCCACATACTTTCGTATTGGTTTCCCCGGTCTAAACCTTTTCACGAATGAAGTGATAATGAACTCCAACGTGTATTTTTGTTGTACAATAGGTTGACGCTTTCTAAATTTGTTT
>NW_027503567.1:0-25094 GCF_021521415.1 Bidens hawaiensis
TCTTCAGTTTTATACTTGGATGTTTCTTTTTGTAATCTTTGAACAATGTAATGTGTTTGTACTAAACTTCTCATGCGCAATAAAAATCTTTGAATGTTTTGCAATGGCCCGTGCTTAATTATCAATCCCCACTCGTGCGCGCGCCGGCTGTTTCCGCCGCTCAGGGGCCGGGTGTGACAGATTGGTATCAGAGCACTGGTTATAGCGAACTAGGAAAAGAAGTTTTTAACCTAGACTATAACCTTTGGGGAATCGCATGAAATATTTTTCAAAGAATACTTTCAAAAGAATATTTTCAAAAGAAAAATCACACACGCACTTAGGAACACGGGTCACAGTGTCTAGAGATAAGAACATTATGTGCTCTGAGTACATGCGCTAAGTTTGTTATATTTTCTTTTTATGAAAAGAATGCCTCCAACCAGAGCCAAGGGAATTACCATGACACCCGAGGAGCTCGCAGAAATAATCGCGCAGGCGATTGCAACGCATGAGGCCAGCAAGGCCGAATCTAGTCAGGGTCGCCAAGAGAACGAGACCCCAGAACCCGAATCAGGAGCCTTGAACAAAGGATGCTCCTATAAAACATTCATGGCCTGTAGGCCTTGGCCGTTCAAAGGCACCGAAGGAGCCATTGGGCTCTACAATTGGATTGACAAGATGGAGACCGTTCTCTCCATCAGCGGATGTAGTGAAAACCAGAAGGTCCTTTACGCGACCTGCATGTTCCAAGAAGCAGCTTCGTCTTGGTGGAAGCTCCAAGGTAAAGACTTTGGGCGAGAAGTTGCTCTTCACAAGACCTGGGAAGAATTGAAAGAAATGATGATGAGAAAGTTCTGCTCTCGCGCAGAAATTCAGAGCTTGCAACAAGAATTCTGGAACCACACCATGATAGGAACGGATATCGATGCCTACACCAATCGTTTCAACGAGCTTTGCCAGCTGGTGCCAGACATGGCAAACACAGAAGAAAAGAAAATCGAGAGGTACATCTTTGGGTTACCTCCTGTCGTTAGAGTCCCGCTCAACGCCGCCGCACCTCCGACCTTTGACGAGGCGGGTTTGCGCGAGCCATCACCCTTACAAGGGATACGGTTCGTGCGGGGTATGTTGACCGCTCGCTTTGATACGAGCAGCGAACCTCTGACTCCAAGAGGAAATGGAACTCCCACCGAGGGTCAGACTTCAAGCAGCCACCGCCCAAGAAGCAGGAAAGCACAAGGGTTTACGCGATTCAAGCCGCGGAACCATCAAGGAAAGGATACAGCGGGCCTCGCCCATGGTTGCAGCAAATGCAAGTATCACCACGAGGGTGAATGCGCAAAAATCGAATGCGCCAAATGTGGCAGACCAGGACACAAGGCGATGAATTGTCGCATCAGAGAAGCTGGATCGAGCGACAGCTGCTACGCATGCTGGAAGCCTGGACACTTCAGTCGGGATTGCCCACAGAAAGGAAACCAAGCTCGCGGGAGAGCTTTTGTGATCGGCGCGGGTGAAGCAAAGGAAGAGCCGAATGTGGTAACCGGTACGTTTTTGCTTAACGGTCATTATGCATCTGTCTTATTTGATACTGGCGCTGACCTAAGTTTTATATCCCATGAGTTTTAAAAACTCCCTGGGCTTAGCGACCAGTAGGCTAGACAAACCTTATACTATAGAACTAGCCAATGGTAGGCAGTTATGCGCGAATGAAAGGACTGAGCAATGTGTATTAGTCATGGGAGGTCATGAGTTCAATATAAACTTGTTGCCAATAGATTTGGGAAGTTTCGATATTGTGGTAGGTATGGATTGGTTGGTCGAGAATCTCGCGGAGATTGTTTGTCATGAGAAGCAGGTTCGGATTCCACTGTTGAACGGAGAAACTTTGATGATTCAAGGGGAAAGAAAGGGAGAGTTGCGACGAAACTGATTTCGTGCCTAAAGGCGCGCAAGTGCCTAAGGAAAGGGTACTACGCCTTCCTGGCGCATGTAATAGAGAAGGGAGATGAGCGAAGAATTGAAGACTTACCTGTAGTGCGCGAATTTCCAGAAGTTTTTCCTAAAGATCTGCCCGGATTGCCGCCACCGCGACAAATCGAGTTTCGAATTGATTTGGTCCCAGGAGCTGCGCCAGTAGCCCGAGCGCCTTATCGATTAGCTCCATCTGAGATGCAAGAGCTATCCAATCAGTTACAGGAACTTTTGGATAAGGGTTTCATACGCCCAAGCTTTTCACCTTGGGGAGCTCCAGTACTGTTTGTTAAGAAGAAGGATGGTTCGTTCCGGATGTGTATTGACTACAGGGAGCTGAATAAGCTGACAGTCAAAAATCGGTACCCCTTACCGAGGGATTGACGACTTATTTGACCAGTTGCAGGGATCCAGTTATTATTCGAAGATAGATCTACGGTCAGGATACCACCAACTTAGGGTCCATGAGGAAGACGCGCCAAAGACAGCCTTCCGAACCAGATATGGCCATTATGAGTTCTTAGTGATGCTTTCGGGCTAACTAATGCGCCGGCTATATTCATGGATCTGATGAACCGTGTGTGCAAACCATACTTGGACAAGTTTGTGATTGTGTTTATAGATGATATTCTAATTTACTCTCGAACCAAGGCCGAGCATGAGCAACACTTGAGGTTGATTTTGGAATTGTTAAGGAAAGAAAGGTTGTATGCAAAGTTTTCTAAATGTGAGTTTTGGCTTAGAGAGGTTCACTTTCTCGGTCACGTTGTAAACGAGAAAGGAATACACGTCGATCCTTCTAAGGTTAAAGCCATCGAAAACTGGGAAGCGCCAAAAACCCCAACTGAGGTGAGGCAATTCCTTGGACTAGCTGGCTACTATCGACGCTTCATTGAGAACTTCTCCAAGATAGCTCTACCTCTGACCGCGCTAACTCAGAAAGACAAGGCGTTTATTTGGGGCGAGAATCAGGAAGCGGCATTTCAAATGTTGAAACAGAAGTTATGTAGTGCGCCAATTTTATCTTTACCAGAGGGGACGGATGACATCGTCGTTTACTGCGACGCTTCACACCAGGGACTCGGATGTGTCCTTATGCAGCGAGACAAAGTTATAGCGTATGCCTCGCGCCAACTCAAGACCAATGAAAAGAACTACACAACGCATGATTTAGAACTTGGAGCGGTTGTCTTCGCGCTAAAGATTTGGCGCCATTACCTCTACGGTACGAAATGTGTAATCTTTACGGATCATAAGAGCCTCCAACATATATTCAATCAGAAGGATTTAAACATGAGGCAACGAAGATGGGTTGAATTGTTGAATGATTATGATTGCGAGATCAAGTATCATCCGGGGAAAGCAAATGTGGTAACAGACGCGCTAAGCAGAAAGGAGCGAATAAAAACACTACGGGTCAAGGCCCTAAAGCTAACAATTCACGCAGAGCTCTCTACGCGCATCCGAGACGCTCAGCAAGAAGCCTTGAAACCAGAGTTTGTTAAAACTGAATCCCTTGGGGGTATGATTAAGAATTTGGAACTTAAAGGGAACACTCGATATTTTGCCAACCGCATATGGGTCCCTCTCAAGGGAGGACTGCGCGAGCAGGTATTAAACGAAGCTCACAAGACGCGGTATTCCGTACATCCTGGCGCAGACAAGATGTACCAAGATGTTAAAATGTTGTATTGGTGGCCCAATCTTAAAGGCGCCATCGCGACACATGTCAGTAAGTGCCTGACGTGTTCAAAGGTAAAGGCTGAATACCAGAAGCCGTCGGGGTTACTTCAACAGCCAGAAATTCCCATGTGGAAGTGGGAACAAATCTCCATGGATTTCATCACCAAACTACCAAGGACACCTGGGGGTTACGACACGATATGGGTTATTATAGATCGGCTAACTAAGTCAGCGCACTTCCTGCCGATCAAAGAAACTGATAAAATGGAAAAGTTAGCCCGACTATATATTCGAGAAGTAGTTTCAAAACATGGAGTCCCAGTGTCCATCATTTCTGATAGAGATAGTCGGTTCACCTCAAGGTTTTGGAGATCATTACAAGAGGGGTTAGGTACTCGACTGGACATGAGTACGGCTTATCACCCCCAAACGGATGGACAAAGCGAACGAACGATCCAGACATTGGAAGATATGCTGCGCGCGGTGCGCGATCGATTTTGGAGGTAGTTGGGATACCCACCTTCCGTTGGTTGAATTTTCTTACAATAACAGTTATCACACAAGCCTCAAGGCAGCACCGTTTGAAGCGTTATATGGGCGCAAGTGTAGATCCCCACTGTGTTGGGCTGAAGTGGGCGACAAGCAAATGACTGGTCCAGAAGTGATCCAAGAAACAACAGACAAGATTTTTCAGATAAGGGATCGCCTTAAGGCAGCACGCGACAGACAGAAAAGTTATGCTGATATGAGAAGGAAACCGTTGGAGTTTCAAGTAGGGGATAAAGTACTTTTGAAAGTCTCTCCATGGAAGGGAGTCCCCCGTTTCGGTAAGCGAGGAAAGCTAAATCCGCGCTACATTGGACCATTTGAGATCCTGGAGAGGATCGGTCCAGTTGCTTATAAACTCCGTCTACCCGCCGAACTCAGTGGAGTTCATGATACGTTTCATGTATCCAACCTCAAGAAGTGTTTATCTGACGAAACGTTGATTTTACCGTTGGAAGAAATTCATATTGACAAACAGCTGCACTTCGTAGAAGAACCCATAGCAGTAACCGATTGGAAAGAACAAAAGTTACGCAGAAGCAAAATCAAGTTAGTAAAGGTTCAATGGAACTCGAGGCGTGGGCCTGAATTCACTTGGGAAAGAGAAGACCAGATGCGCACAAAATACCCACACCTCTTTCAGAACATGGCTTCTGCCAGCAACGTCTCCTAAATTTCGGGACGAAATTCGTTTAACGAGGGGAAAATGTGACAACCGGTAATTTCCCAAACCCATAAGCTAAGTAATCAACCTAATAATTAGGTGATTGTAAATATTAAGCGCGTGCATTTGTTATGTGCGCCCTGCGCAAGCGCGCCATGTTAGTCAGCGCGTGCAGTTGTTATGTGCAACCTGCGCGAGCGCACCATGTTAAGAACCAGCGTGAGCATATGTTATATGCGCCATGCGTGAATGATTTGGCTTTATGTTTTCATGTAACTTAAACGTTATGTTGTCTATGGGTTGACCATCCCGCATGATGCTAAGGCGGGTGCATCCTACATCGTTTATGCGCGTGCGGAAGGGAACTAACCTACCCGCATGGCGGGAACGTTGAGAGCTAGTTTGTCTGAAGCTCCAAGATGGAATTGACTTCAACATGACTGATCACTATGTTGAAATACCAAGACCACCTGGAGAATCTACAAATGAAACTCAAATGTCCCTAACTGCGAGAAGGTTACGCACCTACCCGCAGCAAAGACATGTCCTATACGCAGAAAGCTATGCGCACCAAGTTATACGCGCAGAACACTTGGTCTATTCTCCAGTTAAGGAGATTACTCCCGCCCGAAAGGAAACAGTAGCGTGTTTCAGAGATTTTCCACTTTTTACTGTACACTGACAAAAGCACACTGTAACATGAAAAGTCAACTGTCAGCCACCCTATTCTCACCAACCCCAGACCTGCATGTTCTGTCCAAATCAAATCAAAATCTTTTATCCACCACTCCACTCTTAAGTAAATAATAATAACTTCCATACTTTATCATCATTACATTTAGATATGAAAAGATTTCAATCCCCTAAAGCAAGGGATTGTGTTCCCTTGAGTTTGCCTATAAATTTGTAGCCTAAATTATCACCCAAAACACACTTCAAAGAACTACAAACTTGCACTAATCCTTTCCCAAGCATCCGTTGTTTCCAGCTCCGATCCTGTTACTAGGTAAGCCGAGAATATAACCTTGAGACCTACTATCCAACCCTTATATTCTCCTATTTCTTGATCTTAATATGTATACTTGTTATTTAATCGTATTCTAGACCTTCGATTCCGAGGCCAACACCAAGAAAACCCGAATCTCGATTAATCCCTTAACAAGAACCACAGGTGAGTCTCACAGCCCCTATTTTCACTGTTTTCACTGTTTTTAAACTGCTTTCGGGGCGAGGGACACGTACTTAAATAATGTTTTATCATGGTATACTTACAAGCTATGCAAGCGATTATGTGTTTAAGTTATGTTTCATGATGAGCAATGCAAACGGTTATCTAAGGTTTTCAATGTATGTGCGCTAGAACTCGAGTAAGTGATCACTTTACCATTGGAACTCTAAGGGTAGGGACTGCTGGTTTGATCCGCCCACTCGTAGGGGTCGCACCTCTTTGCATGGACGAGTGCCTGGCATGGGGCAGTACTATGGGGTTGAGCCCGCTCGTAGGGGTCGCGCCTCTTTGCATGGACGAGCGCCTTGTTTTCCGGCACAACGTCTGCGCGTAACCCGCGGGACGGTATCCTTAGCTCGTAGGGGCAATGCCTCTTTGCATGGACGAGCACAGTTTCTCAGAATTGTTCGCGCGTAACCCGCGGGACAGTATCCTTAGCTCGTAGGGGCAATGCCTCTTTGCATAGACGAGCATAGTTTTCCAGAAACGTCTGCGCGTAACTCGCGGGACGGTTTTACGTTATTTTAGCTCGTAGTGGCTGCGCCACTTACATAGACGAGCACCGTATCCAGAATTTGTTCACGCGTAACCCGCGGAACGATTTTTATCAGAATATTGTCAGAATTATGTGTTAATACGATTTTACCAAGCAGATGTTAATGAGGTTGCCAGAAATGTTTCAGAATGATTTTATCAAGTTACTAAAACTTGTGAACTCACTCAGTTTATACTGATTCAAATGTTTTTACGTGTCTTTCAGGAGATAACTAGGTAGCGCATGGAGTCACACTTAGAGCACCACACGCTGAACATCTAAAACAAGCTTTTTGGAAGATTTTGGTTTTATCCCCTCGATGCGCACGGTTACCCGCCGCGCAAGGGGATATGGCGAGGAAATCTTCAGTTTTATACTTGGATGTTTCTTTTTGTAATCTTTGAACAATGTAATGTGTTTGTACTAAACTTCTCATGCGCAATAAAAATCTTTGAATGTTTTGCAATGGCCCGTGCTTAATTATCAATCCCCACTCGTGCGCGCCCGGCTGTTTCCGCCGCTCAGGGCCGGGTGTGACAAGCTGCATCTCGGCCCAGCTCTAAATACTGTGCATCGGTAGCGAGTTGAAGCAGTGTTTTGCTTTGTCTTTTAATGAAAACTGGAACAATCGCAACCGAACCTCATCTTGATTATAAGTACCATCACCAATAGACCCGCAAATAGCTAAAAAATCTGACAAGTGTGAATACGGGTCTTTTGATCCCAGTCCGTGAAAATGGGGAACTATGTTGATGTAGTACGGACGGGATTTAAATGTCGGCTATCCCTGCACACGCACCTGTGGGACAATCGGTGATGCACCATCTGAAATAGCCGGTCTGAACCGACTGTTAACACCCTGAACCGAAGGCCTGTAATTCCTTTGTATGGCCCTTGGTTCCTCAAAACCACCCCGATTAACCAGAATCGGTTGTCTCTGTTCCTCCCAATATCTTCTTATACCACCTCGAACAAGATTCCTGTTCCTCCACCTGTTACCTCTCACCCTAACCGGTTCCTCAACCTCTTCAACACGCAAACCCGCATTGTCATTTCTCGGCCCAAATTCCTCCTCATCTTCCTCTTATTCTTCTTCAGTGTGAATACTGACATGGTCAAAATCTTGAATAATCGGCTGTCGGTGACAAGGGGTATTGTTTGGGGCTGATAGCCCGGGTCTGTCATGGTTTCGGTTTCTGGAGTGTCGGGCTGAATTTTGGGGTTGTTGATTGGTGTGTACTGGTGGTGTAGGTCATTATTTGGTGGGTTTTGATTATTCGGTGGGTTTGGTTCAGGTTGGAAAACATTAATTTCGGGTGGTGGGTCTTGGTTTTGATTTTGGTTCTGGTTCAGGTTCTAACCTTCCATGTCTGATTGTCTGATCGGAGCTCGGTTCTGCCGAGCTAAACGTTCGATTTATGGCTCGTAAAATCAACGGAGAATTTCTTCCTGAATAGCGGGTGTTCATAAACCTGCTACCTACACATATCCCGCGTAAAATGGGAAAATAAAACTAAACTAAAATTAAAAACAAAAACTAAATTAAACTAAGAAATCAATTAACACAAAACACTAATTGCATTAACTCCCCGGCAACGGCGCCATTTTGATGACCGTCGTTTGAGTCATGCAAAAACCTAATTAACCTAAACAGCTAGGGTAAGTCAGGTATCGTATCCACCAGGAGTATGTGGTCAGTGTGAAGTGAAATCAATTTCTAAACTTATGAAGTAATTCAATTAAAGTGCTGATCACACTAGCAAATGGTTTATATGTTGTAACAAGCAAGCAAATAATCACGTGTTCAATCAATTAACAAAGACAAATCACACCCGGGAATCCAAGTAATTAACCTAACAACAAACTCATGCAACTTAACAGATTAACAATCACTGATTAACACCGATTGACTAACTAGACAAACCTTAGGCATCAATGCTTACTAACACACGGCACTGGTTATCAAACAGTCCCTGCCAGTGTGACTCAACTAAGGGAAAGCGTATGCTTTATCACATTCAACTAGTCAAAACAACCCTACGAGCAATTATTATAGCAACCGGCAAACTAATCGTTCTGATCGACAAAAACCTAAACCGACTGAATGCACAGCAATACAAAACATCAATACTCATAGATTAATCAAATATCATTACAATCAATTCATTCTAAATACATGAGAAAAACTGAAAGATACAATACTCTACATCTCGGGTATGACTCGAAGAAACTAGCCGCGCATCGGCATCTCTCAGGCCTCGGTTATGATCTGGTAGGCCATGTAGGACACTTAGAGATGATTGGGGATGATCGGGACTTGCTCTTCTGCTCTGGAAATCGCCTGGAAGGTGAAGAATGGCGTCTAAGGTCGTCCAAATGTGTTATATAATAAAACCCTAACTTTCATGATTCTGGGGACCATCGCATAGCGCGATGGCCTCCTCTCTTGGTCCAACGCAGTCTAAATTACAGGGCATCGCGTAGCGCGATGCCCCACCTTCAACACCCATCGCGCTACGGGATGGGCCTCTTTTCTCAGCAACTTCGTTTAACTGCCTCAGTAAGCGTGCTGGACATCCTGGGTCTTCATTCCATGCTCATACAGGTCCAAATTAAGCGCGTTAAGTACCTGTGACCTGAAACACAATAAACATGTATGAAGTACCAAAGTTCCTAAAATAAACGAGTAAAACAAATACGTTAACCCAAATAATTATGTACAAATAAACCGAACATCACCATAACATGTTCTTCTTTGTTGTTCGCACAAGCCATCACCTAGAGACATCGCCGGCTTTGCTGCTAATAACCGTGCGTCACAGAAAAGAGGCGGATAAGCACCGTCAATTTATGGATCTTGCTTGATTAGAATGTAATCGTCAACATGAAAGCAACTGTAAATGTAGATTGCTTTTAGTGTGCACACTTCATAGTATATGGGCCAGTCATCTGCTAAACCAAATGGTGGGATAGATAATAATGTGGGGAAATTAAAGAGGAAAAATCACAATGAAGACATTCATGGTTTTGATGATCATGTTGCCACTCCAGTTATGTTTTTGATTCGTAATTCGTATGACAACCAAAATATTACACATGTGTACACTATTAGCTACGTATAAGTAGTTGCGTTATATATGTATGACACATATGTACTCTGTGAATATTACACATATGTACACTATTAGCTATGTATATGTAGTTGCATTATATTTGTATGGCACATATGTACTTTGTGTTGTAAGAAGATGATGTATAATCACTTGTATTTTTTTTTACATTGTGAACATATGTAACTTGCTATGATTTGAATGAAAATTGTTTTCATACACATATGTTTCTATATGTAGCTTACTATAATTTGAATTTGAATTATTTCATACATATATGTATCTAGTAAAACAAAGATAAGGATGCATATATGTATTTTGAATATATGTATTTTTCAAAATATATGCATTTTTCCTATTTTAAGGTTGCATATATGTAACTGAAAACAAAGACAAGGATGCATATATGTATTTTGATGATACAACAACAATTATTTTTTATATTGTAAAAATATTTTTATGAATTGATGATACGGTAACAATTTGAATATTTGATCATGAGGTTTATATTTATAGTATTACTAGGTTATAAACCCGTGTATTACACGAGTTTGAAAAATTAAATCTTATTCATTATCTAATTATATGATTTTGGTTATTCAAATTGCAATAATCATATAACAAACACACATCAAAACTTTTGATCATGAATTGATGATACGGTAACAATTTGAATATTTGATCATGAGGTTTATATTTATAGTATTATATATAGATAGATGATCCGATTCAAAGGTACATAAGTGATTAGAATTTGAGATATTCAAGGGATTTGGTCAATTATCATTGTCAGTTACAGTAGAAACTCGATAAATTAATACTCGATTATTTAATAAACTCTCTAAGATAATATTTTTTGCCGGTCCCGACTCGGGGATAGGGTGTTAAATTAATAATTCGCTAAAATTATAAGATAATACATTTTTGATAATTTCTTTAGACCTCATATAAAATATAAATTAATAATTCCTTATATATAGCATATTACATGAATGATTTATGAAGGTTTCTTGAAAAATGACTCAATTGTCTTTTGTTTTTTGTTGAAATCAATTTCCCCTTGAATCTCGTCTCAAATTTTCCTTAGTATGGTAAGAACTTCTGGTGTTGTTTTCTCATAGCTCAACAAGAAATTGTTCAATGTGATTGCCGCTTTAATAGCTTCGTTTCGCGAAGGGGGCTCCATTGTAGAACTTTCATCATCTTCTTCATCGATATCATCTTTATTAATTCCAATAACGCTTTCAATAATTTCTTCATCAGTCAACAACTGTGCAACTACATTTTCTTCTGGATGAGTCAGAACATTCTACTATAAATTAATAAAATATTAATTAATATATAAATTAATAATTATTAATTTATCGATTAATTAATAACTTTTTTAATTAATAAATTTTGGTGGTCCCAAGTGTATTATTTTATAGAGTTTCTACTATACCAACAATAAAGAAAATAATTTTATCGAGATTACCCTTAAGGATCTAAATAATAACCCTTTCTTTCTCCATAATTACAATATTGCCGTTGTTTAAAGCTAGCCATTGATTAACTTTGATCAATGGCTACGATTAAATAATATAGTTTTCAAGAAATCCATGCTTTTCATTTAAACTATCCCATATATATATATATATATATATATATATATATATATATGGATCATCGAGAAGTGATTTTATAGCGAAAAGTGCGAGAAGTAATTTATAACACTTGATTAAGTTTAATCCAAGGCCTACATTAAACATGGCAATCTTGTAATTATTTCATCCTTTGTTTTAATGTCTTTTAGTGCAAAAGGGTATTGTTGTATTTTTCATTATATGCACAGATTTGTAACATCTGATTGAAGATCGTATCCCAAGTTTCATGCCACCATCATCTCTCATAACATAATCAAAAGTTCCCAAAATTAAGACGGTGTGAAGAAATCATCACAAGCCCGTTCTGTGTAGGTACATACAATTCTTTGTGTAGTTATAGTTCATTATGTGTAGTTAATTTTTCATATTATTTTCAGATTTTTCTGTGTAGGTATATACCATTCCCTGTGAATTGAATATAGGTGTGTAGATACAGATCTTTCTGTGTAGGTACATATCATTCCCTGTGTAGTTATAGTTCATTATGTGTAGGTAATTTTTCATATTATTTTCAAATTTTCTTTGTGTATATGGCATATTTTGGAAAATTGGTTTTAAATAATCCCAATTATGGCCTATTGGCAAATAACAGTCCCAACTTAACACTTGGCTGGTGACGGTCCCAACTAAAAATGTATTTGTTTTTAACGGTCCGCGACTAACAAAGTCTTAACTCCGTTAGTATGATGTTGGGTGTTGTCAAGAAAAAAAAACCCTTGTGTGGCATAGAAGTGGGCCCGAATCCCCGCCCTTCCTCCATGTCTTCCTTCTTCTTCTTCTTCTTCCCCTTACCCCCATCATCCACTTCCCACCACCGTCACTAACCTGTAACCACCACCACCTTCTTCCTCTTTTCTGCCGCCACGCACCACCACCAACCCGTCACCACCACACAGCAGAAGCATCCGAATCTGAAGCCGTATTGAATAACAAACTCTCTCTTAATACCGAACCCCTCGCAATAAGCTGTTGAGGAGTTCCAACAAACGGATGGTGTCCAGCAAGGGGACACACACCAGTCACACGCTGGACCGGAGAATCAAACTCAAACTTATCCACAAACACAAACTGCCCCAAATGAAAGTGATTAGTGAGAATAAGATCCGTGTCTTTGTCGGAGAGAGAGACGTAGGTGGAGTTAACAGAGTCGAAGAGAGAAACGTAGAAGCCGTGGTTGGGCCAGAGGTCGTGGAAGCTTGCGGGTATGATGTCGATGACCTGGAGGAGAGGGGAGCGGTGGTCGTGGGTGTTGGTGTTCGAGGAGTTTTAAGAGGATTCCAGGTGTAAGAGACGCCATTGAAACGAGATTTAGAGGTTTTGTGTTGCAGATAATCTTAGTTATGGTGATGGACGGTGATGGGTTGGTGGTGTTGCGTGGCGGCATAAAAGAGGAAGAAGGTGGTGGTGGTTGCAGGTTAGTGACGGTGGTGGGAAGTGGATAGTGGGGGGTAAGGGGAAGAAGAAGGAAGATGGAGAGGAAGGGTGGGGATTGGGGCCCACTTCTATGCCACATAGGGTTTTTTTTTACAACATGGCATGCCACCTCAGCATCATACTAATGGAGTTAAGGCTTCGTTAGTCGCGGACCGTTAAAAACAAATACATCTTTAGTTGGGACCATCACCAGCCAAGTGTTAAGTTAGGACTGTTATTTGCCAATAGGCCATAGTTGGGATTATTTAAAACCAATCTCATATTTTTTTACTGGTATTTTTTAAATAAATTATGAAACTATTATTTATACATATATGAAATAAATCAATTAAAAAAATTATTATTTGTAACTTCTCTAAAAAGTATGGCTTACCATTTATAAAAAGACATATGTGTTTACTATTGTACCCCTACCATTAAATAATTGATAAAATAAAAAGATAAATTGTGATCGATTAAATTTATTTCTCGCATTTCTCGTTATTTACACACTTCTGTAATGAAGCAAATCCTATATATATATATAGGGAGATGATCAAGAGAAAACTTATCTTTAGAGAGAAAACTTAAAAACTCTTAAAGAATTAATTTTAATTAAAAATAAAAAAAAAATTTCAAATTTCTGTTTTTGCCATTATTCTTATATTATCTTAACCTTTGCTCGAAAAAAATAAAAAAAACCCGCTGTAATGCACATACGTATTACTGTGCGATACTGTTGTATTACACATGTGTATTACTATGTATTTTTAAGTTTAATAGTGTTTAATTGTATATATTCAATATTTGTATAATGTATATGTGTTGTATTATTGTATTATATGAAAAAAATAATAATAAAATAAAAGTCGATTTAGTGCACATGTGCGTTAATATTGTATTACACATACGTACTAATGTGTATTCGATGTGCGTATTAGTCTTATATTGCATATATACAATAGTGTATCAAATATGTGCAATAGTTCTGTATTCTATGCAATACAAACCCTTTTGCATATATGCAATGCACACTATTACATATGTGCACTACACCGACGAAGTTACCGACAAGGATTTTTTTTTGAACCAATAACAACATATAAGAATAATGGAAAAAAAGAAACTACAAAAAATATTTTTAAAAAAAGTTAAAAATAGTTTTTTAGGAGTTTTTAAGTTTTTTATTTAAAAGGAGTTTTCACAGGATCCCACCCCTATATATATATATATATATATATATAGAAAGAGAGAGAGAGAAAATGGTTCAGTAAGAACCAATAGATTTTTGACATTTAACATTAAAATCTATGGTAAAAAATTAATTCTATGAAGCTATGTCGGTTATAATGGTAAAAGAATAATTTTAGAAAACTATGTCAGTTTTTGGTAATTTTAAATCTCAACCATTGATTAATATGATCCAATGACAATGATTTATTCCTACTCTTCCTAGGAAACTACTTATTTTTAGGATAACCCTCCCATATATATATATATATAATTTATATATACATATATGGGGTAAAGTTAAAATACAAAGGAAAACAAAAATAAGAAGGGTGAGAAGTAATCTAATCCATTGATCTTAGATTTGAGATTTATTTAGAGAATAAATTGATGAGAATGGCATAAAGGTAATAACTTATTTTTGTTGACTTCATCTTTTCACATGCAACACATATGCCAATTCCCCCATAATTTAAAAACGTCCAAAATTTTTTCACGTAGTATTTAAAAACAAAAATTCACCATAATAACAAGCGTTTTTTATCTTTAATATGAGTATCATATTGCTATACAAAAAAAAAACCCACTATTGGTTTTTATATTGTGTAATTGGTTGTTCATTGTGATTTTTAATTGGGGTTTTCTATGCATTGTGCTATAGATTTTGGTCATTGTGTTATTAATTGATACTCATATTAAAGATAACAATTAAAACAAAGATTACGTCATTGTGTCTTTTTGTTTGTCTTTGTGCTCATCATTTGTCTTTCTATTTATCATTGTGTTTTAGTCATTGTGAAGAAAAAAGTATTACGCTCATGTCGTTGTGTAGTATGTAGTTTCTACTGTGTTTTACGTTTCAAGTCATTGTGTTATGTGTATTCACCATTGTGTTTTACGTTTTAGGTCATTGTGTTATATGTATTTACCAATGTGCTTTACTGTAAGGCCCTGATCCTGGCAGCCCTACTTTGGTGTTGGATTTACTCATAAACACAGTTCTAAATATCAAAGTTAATTAAAACTTTTTGAGGAATAATAAAAGTCAACCAATTCTTACAAACCATACAATACTTGTCTTAAAATCATAAGTAGTTTCAACATAAAACATAAAACGTCACATGACTCTTTCTTCTTTCGATGCCAGTCTCTTTCTCAATGCCGCGTGTCCCTCCTCAAGCTACTTGTCCCATTATACTCACATGCGTGCATACTAAAAGTCAGCTACGCTAATTGAGTTCTAGTTTATCAAGTCACAGGTTAGTCTTGCACGTTTATCTTATATATTCGTACCCGTAGATACCGTTCTTACTTTTATCCTGTACTTGTTCTCTTACGTCTTACATATACCTTGTTTTACTCTTTCATTTACATATTTTTATTCTTACGCATTCTTACATATTCATAAAAATAATACTCTGTACTATTCTTGCATGTATAATTACTCTTACACTTCCTTACATAACACATACGCTTATTCTTATAGTCTTGCACAGATATTATAAGGGTCTGCCGCCCGACCTCTTGCACAGATATTTACGGGTTTGTCACCCGACCTCTTGCACCGATATCATAGAGTCAGCCACTCTACTGTTGCCCAGGTATTAGAAGGGCCTGCCACCCTAACTCTTATATTACATTCTTACTTGACTCTTACAATCACATTCAATTAAGCAAATTAAACACATACGAATTCTTACCAACATTCTTTCATTCTTGCAATAGTTATTCACATTCATCATATACGTGTGTGTGTGTGTGTATTTATATTTATATATCTATATTTCTAGTCTTACAAGTATGCACACAGCCCCAAAAACATTCAAAGAGGAATGCATCTAGAACTCACCGGGAGTCGGTTCCTTTTCGAGTTTATGGTCACACCTCTTCTCAGCTGGGTACAACCAACTGTTTAACAAGTTACAGTATCAATTATCTAGTCCCAACTATCTCTTACTTCCAGGTTAATAAGCCTTTACCCAAAAATTTTACAAGGAAATAACCCTTTCCTATATCTGAGCCAAGTTCAAACGAAACGCATCTCAACCAAATCGAGTCGACTTTTGAAGTAATCGAATCGAACCCCTCTGACTCGGTTCGGTTCCCAATCTAGTCGACCAAAGGTTACTACACGTGTTCGTACCGCCTTCAACAAATCAACTTGTCTACTACAAAGGTTACATTTTTCTTGCTTCACAAGACCCGATTGCCTTTAGTCATTGGATCTTACAGTATACCGACATAAAAAACCTATTCTTTAATATAAACATACCTTTCTTGGACTTGGTTCGGTTTAGATCTTGGACCACTGGTGAATGTAGACGTGTTTCTTGTTGCTTGATGTTGCTTGAACAAGAATCTCCTTGGTTCTCTTGAATCTTGGATGAACATGAGCGGAAGAGAGTTTGTGTACGTGTTCTAAGTGAGTGTATGGAGGCGGGAGATAGAGAATGAGTATGTTTAAGGTTTTATGAAGGTTTAAGAGTTTAAATACTCTAAGCCCATGGACCTTAGGCCCGTAACCATTCTCAAGTCCATGCATTAATCCTAAGCCTACCACTCAATCTCATTACAATTACTTAGCAAAATTAAATAACGACACACATTTAATAATAAACTTTCTTTTATTTATTATTCTCAAAATACGGATGTTACATTTACGTTTCAGGTCATTGTATTATATGTATTCATTATTGTGTTTTACGTTTTAGCAATTGTGTAAGTATTCATCATTGTATTTTGTATATTAGATAATTTGTTGTTATTTTATCATTATTTACGTGTTATTATTACACAACTGTATTGTTAGCATTTAAAAAAAACACAATGATGATTTGAAAGACACAATGACGAAAAAAAACACAATGATGAAAAAAGACACAATGACAATAAAAAAGACACAATAACGTAATTTTTGTTTTAATTAACAAAGTCATACTCATATTAAAGATAAAAAAACGCTTGTTATAATGGTTATTTTTTTTAAATATCATATGAAAAAACTATAGATGCTTTAAAATGATGGGGGAATTAACATGTGAATTGCATGTGAAGAGGGAAAATGTGTACTATTACTTTTATATCTTTTTCCCTTTGTCACCACTTGACACATGCCAATTAATTATGGCTTCTCACATTTCTCATTTTTGTTAGCCTTTATAGAATAACTCAACCCATATATACATCTATATATATATATATAATTTATTGTTTGGGCTAAATCCATAAATAATAAATGGGAAATATTTAAACCCTACAGCACATATTATTATTATTATTATTATTATTTATCCCATACTATTTGTATTTTAATTTTGAACTTACAATTCATATGATATTTGTAGCAACTTTAAACCAATATTTGTGTGCTTTACAATTATAATTTAGGTTTTTGACATTTTTAATATAGGTGACCTTGAATCAAATCAAATTTATTCGAAATCGGTCTGTATTCGATTCGAATTCGAGTTTCAAATACGAACTGAATCGAATTTCGAATATGGTGTATAATACGATACGAATTCGAATCGAATAGTTCAACTTTTATTTGAATACGTATACGAATAGTAGCAAAAAAAATAAATTATTCGGATTATTTAATTCGATTAACTTAAAAATTCGTTGTTCGATTCGATAAACACCTCCATGAGAGAGTATATATGAAATCGATGTGAATCACGTTGGACATCCCTATAATTATTAATATTTTTTTTATATATAAACAACATATAAGCTCATTAACATGGAAAGATGAAACTAAAAAGTTAGTCAAGCAATTACTATTTTCAGTTTGACCTTTCTTTCAAATCCTTAAACCATCATGTCTACTAATTATCTCTGAACTTTATTTTTAACTTCTCCTCTGTACTTTGTTTCATAACCACATCTTTTTTATTCATCAATAAATATAAAATTTTGCTGACACGAAAGCAACATTTTTTTTCAACTTAAATCAATTTAAGATCATACAAAAAGGTTTTAAGATTTGAAATATCTAGTATATCATTATTAAATGTTCACCTTAAAATAGTTTTGTAATAGAACAAGAATAAGAATGAAAGCTCAAAACAAAACTCGCAGCTTCATATAATCCAATTGACCAAATCTACAAGTCATAGTCAATTATATATATACATATTTTAAGGCACGGCTGTGTCAGGTAATTTACTAAACATGTTTGAAATGTTAGGACCAAAACTCTAATTTAATGTTATCATATGGATTCGGTGTTAAGTGGCAAGTCTATTCAGTTTGCAAACTTGTAAGGATATCAAGCGTTTGGCTATTTTCAGGTTAAAAATAAATCGAAGTCAGGGAGTGTGTACGTGAAAAGTATGTAACTAGGTGATGAAACATGCTGCGCTGCGGCGGTACAACGAGACAATTTTGATTGGTGGTGGTTAAGTTCGTTACGGTAATGACAATAAGCCCAAAAAGTAAACGCACATAATAGTATAAATTGACACTCGTATAGTTTATAATAAAAAACATATTTAACATTACTTGTAGTTAGTTGGCAAAACCCGTGTGTTGCGACTGCGCGTTGACACAAATTTGGTTGGTATCCGTATTGGGTTACAGCACCGGAATCAAACCAAAAATTAAATTCGTCAATGCCTGTATACAAAAAAAAAAAAGACTAATGTGTTTCTATGGCTAACCGATGCGAATTCGGCCGGTATCAGATTGAGCACCGAAACTAAACTAAAAAATAAATTCATTACTGACCAAACACAATAAATTAACATACTTAGAAAAAAACATGCACGGTTATGCGGCTAACCGGTGCAAACTTGCTCGGTATCAAATTACGGAACCAAACCTAAATATAAAAATAAATTCGTCAACTCTCAAATAAAAAAAATAACGTCTTTAAAAAGTTAAAAAAACTCATGGCAAACCATGAAAAAAACAAAACAAAATCCGCACGTTGAAACGTTGAGTCGACGTGAATTTGGTCGACATCAATGGTATCGGCTCTAAATTGCAAACATAAATTAGTAAGCCCAAAAAAGTAACATAAAAAATATAAAAAAACATTGACCGTTGCCCAGCCACGTTCCAATGTGTGATGAACTGACGCGAATTCGATCAGTATCGACGATATCAACACAAAATTATAAACATAATTTCATACGCTAAAAAAATTGACAAAAACACTAAAAAATACGATAGAAAAGCTACATACGACATGGCATAATCACATGATGCCACGTGGATCAATAGGTGATTATAAGCAACACCAAACTTCAACATTAATCTATATATAGAATTGGTGCTTGGTTGTATTCTATTTCTTGGTTAGGGATTTTGTTTTTTGGTGTGTTTTCCGTCTGGTGGTTGTAATTGTTGTGGCTGGCGTCTCACATGACCGGTTTTTTTTTTAATTAATTTCCTTGGTTGCTAAAAGATAATAATAAAAAAAAAAACCACCCTCGACTTAGCTAAGGCTGAGGGGTGTGGGGGGCTCTAACGGGGGCGCGAGTGGGGGCTCCAGCCAATAATATTGTGACGTGTGGCAGAGAGAGAAACTGGATAAGATGGGTGTTGGAGCCCCCGCTGGAGCCCCTGGCCCTGGTGTGGATGGGCTCCAGCAGGGGCTCCAGCGGATTTTTTTTTTATTTTTTTATAAATATATTCAAAAAACGTATTATTAAAAAAACTCATAAATTATTAAAAAAAATACACATTAAAAAAAAAACACATTAATATCTAAAAATAAAATAAAAATTAAAGTACTAAAAAAACATTATTCTTATTCTTCGGCTTGGTCTTCTTCGATCAACCTCTTTCGGATACGTTCCTTTTGCTTTTCCATCAGCATTTGATCAACCGGATTTAGGTTACTGAAGTCTCTTGTAAGGAAGTCCAAATCTCTCATTCGACTTTTTTCCTTTTTGTCATTAGAGACCACCTCCATGGTTTTGTTGAATTTATTGAGGGATTCAACAAGATCGACGATGTTTACGGCTCCCCCCTCAGCCGGTTTTTTCCCCTTGGCGTCCCGTCCCAATGGCCGCCTCCTCGGCGGTGAAGACGTTTCTTCCCCCGCAATGTTTAGGTCGAATCCAACGCGGCAATCCGACCCGGCAGAAGTGCTATACGCTCCAGACGAACTAGTTTTAGTCCGTTTCGGCCCTACTTCCGCATCATGGTCCGGCGCCACAAGCTCAACCCACTTGGAACACCTTTTCAACCTCTCCCACAACTTTAAATCGTCCCACGTCTTCACCGTCCCATACCTCCGCAAACACTCCTACCTCCACTCTTCGACAGTGAAATTGTAAACCGCCAAATCATCACTGCCACTTGGTCTCATACGACCGGCGTTCCTGTTGAAAAGATTAGTAAACAAGCCGACAAATTTTCTGATTTCGGACCACCGACCCGAAATCATATCGGCGTTTCGCTCTGTACTCCCAACGAGCGTATAGAACGTCTCCCTAACCTTTGTCCAAAAAACCTTGCTTTTTTGGTAGTCGGCTGCAAAATGAATAATTAAATTAGATTTCCAGTTAACTTTTTTATTAAAAATCATTTTTAAAAACGTTAAAACAATTACCGCAACGCCGATCCTCAGAAATGACTATCCAAGCCCGACACAAGGCTTCCTTCTCATCCGATGACCACGGAGTGGTTTTCCGTTTCATCCTCGGAGTCGAAGCCGGTCCCGGCCCGTCCGTTGCAAGTTGTTTATTCCGGTGGACGCGTCTTCTTGCTCTCGTAGCATCACCATGTGATTCTTGTGTCTCTGGAACAACAAAGTTAGGAGACGGTTGTATGTTGGATGGTTGAAGCCGGATGTTTCTTGCGGCCCCGTATAAAACATCGATTGGTCTGGTGACGACCATAAATCGTCGTAACTATAATCTGAATCTAGGTTTGGGTACCAATTTCCAGACATTTTTGGGTATTATATAGGAGTTTGGGATATTATATATGAGTTTGGAGATTGAAGTTGTGTTTTGATATGGTTGAAATGGGTTGATTTTGGGGTATTATATAGGAGCTTTTAAAGGTTTTTTTAAAAAAAAACGGAGCTCAACGGCTCTTTTGGGCGGGCCCACCAGCTTTTCCTCTCTCTTCTCCCGCGACCACACTCTCGCCTGCCTGGATTTCCGCGCTCGCGCCCCGCTCGTGCCCCGGCTCGCGCCCCGGTGGTGTGGGGTTAGCGCCTGGGGGCGCGAGCGGAGGGGCTCACGCGCCCAGGTTAGCGCCCCACACCCCTCAGCCTAACTAATAATTCCTAAACTATCATAGATGCTAATATACAGCAAGGGGGGCACGTGTACTTGTATAACAATATAATGGTTCAAGGTTTTATCCATGGCTGATTGCACGCGCCATCTCTTGTCCACGCCTGCTACCATTGGTTTAACTTCTTGTGTTCGGCCTTTTCATATATCAATATTTTATATTAGACTTGCTTTCAAATTATGCTATAAACTCGGTGTGTTCATTGATTATTCTGTAAAAACTGAAACGTAAATATATAATAATAAAAGTTGTACAACTTTAAAAGCATTTTCAATTAAAGCAATACAACGGTAAGGTAGGTTTGTATTATTTATTTATTTGCTTATACTCCCTCCGTCTTATTAAAAGTGTTTATATTTTTTTTTATTTGTTTCTAGCCAATTTTCAAGTTTAACCTTAAACACATATATCTAGCATTAATAAACAATATTGTTGGGCCCAATTTTTAAGGGTATTATTGTCATTTGGTAAGCAAAAAAAGTAATAATTTAATCTACGTTGAACTTTGTGTTTTTCAAAACATGACACTTTTAATGTGACGGAAGTAGTATATTTAGGAGTATTCTTACTTTGAGTTATATAATCACCAAACATGAGTTCTAGAAACTTAACTCTAGTTTTTTTTAATACTAGTTTGATATATATATATATATATATATATATATATAGGCAAAGTATAAAATGAAAAATCCGTGAAAACCCTATGTAACATCGTTTTTTTTGTTACATGTAATATATGTTGTTACATTTAATACAAAACATCAAAAACATAAAAAAAATGTTTTGCTATTTTTTTTACATTTTTTTATTTATGTTTTCATGAGAGAGAAAGTGTAAATTAACTTTAACATTTTTTATTAACTTTAATTGTGAACTACAAGATTTAATCTTTAATTAAAAACATGTGGTTGAGAATGAGTTTTTAGAGTTTTCACAACTCAAGTAGGTTTTTATTTAAACCTAACCATATATATATATATATATGGTAAGGATCCTAAAAGAACCATTGGCAAATTGAGAACTTTGAGAACAATTTTGGACCACTAAAAAAACCCTCTAAAAAATATTAAAAAATTATAAAACAAACAAAACCGAAAATTTTAAAAAAGTAAAAAAACCAAAAATCTTATATTTCATTCCGGTTTCATTAAAAAAAAACCGATTTTTTTTTCTTTTTAATTCGTATTATACCTATACACATATGTATATTTTCATTTAATCTCTAGTTACGTAATATACACATATGTATATTATCATTTACCTAAATTATACATATGTGTATAGGAAAAAATATGTGTGTACATATTATACATAAATGTATAATAAAAAAATCTATTTTTTTTTCTTTTTAATTCGTATTATACCTATACACATATGTATACTTTCATTTAATCTCTAGTTATGTAATGTACACATATGTACATTATCATTTACCTTAAATTATACATATGTGTATAGGAAAAAAACATGTGTGTACATATATGTACATATTATACATATATGTATAATTTAGCTAAACCGAGAATTTTTTTTTTAGAAACCAGGATGATAAATAAGAACTTTGGTTTTTTTTTACTTTTTTTATTTTTGTGTTTTTTTTGTTTTATGATTTTTTTTATTGTTGGGTTTTTTTGTGGTCCAATATGGTTCTCATAGTTCTCAATTTTCAAAAAGTTCTCACATGATCCTGATCCTATATATATATATATATATATATATATATATATATATATATATAAATGTTTAGGGGAATGATCAAGAGAAAACTCCTATTTAAGGTGAGAACTAAAAAACTCCTAATTCTAAGGTTATAATTGTAAATTTGATTTTCCAATAGGCTTTAATATACATCAGGGGCTTTCCCTAAAAACCTGCAGACCGTGAATCTACACATCTTGATGATTAATAACCCTAAAAAATTGAATATTGATACTCTGCTTGCGTGTAATTACGCATATAAAACCATTAATCGTATCTCCAGCTCTGATTTCAACCACCGAACATGACAATTGAAGGTATCTCTTTGTTATTCATGTGTGTTTTTACTAATATTCATTGGTTTCCTATTAAATTGATTAGATATTTCTTTATCTACAATTTCTATAATCATTAATTATATTGTAAGTCTGGAATTTGGTGACTCTAGGTCAAAAACGGCCATAATTTGTTATTCTAGGTCAAAAACGACTATTACTCTAGGAAAAAAAGCATAACTTGTTTGCTTCATGTGTTGATTTGATAGTTTAATTGATTAATCATGAGTTTATATATTACTATAAGATAAATGAGTACACAACTGGTAATAATGTGTCATATAAAGTATTACATATATGTAATACTGTTAGTATTACATATGTGTAATACTGTTAGTATTGCATATAAGTAATTACAATAAAAGAAAGAAACAACCTAATATGTTGTATTAAATTATTATATATGTATAAAACAGTGTATTACATATATGTGTAATACTGAGTTTTGAGTATTGCATATGTGTATTACTATTAGCATTACATATTTGTAATAATCAAAAAAGAAATATCCTAATATATGTGAGATCATTTGCAGATGCAACGTCAAATTATCGCACCTCTATCAGAAATCTATTGCAACATGCGTGTGTTGAAAAACAAAGTGACATCTTGATTCATGTCATATATATATGTAATATAATGTTTAGGTACTACATATACATAATATAATGGAATATACGTGAAATAACTAGGGGTGCGCAGGTTACGGGTTAAGACTCGTGAACTTGGTTTAAAAAAAATCGTTCAGAATAATTAGTATTAGAAACAAGTTTGGTTTCGATTATGGTTTTCAACAATAATTGGGAAACGATCTGGCTCAGGTATGTATTCGGTGAGACTGGTACAGACCCGCGAACACGTGGATATCACTTGAATGACGCTCAGTATCTTCTATGGTGAAGTGGTTCAATAGGTAAATAATCTAATTAATTATTGTTATGATTCGAACACTTTACTTGAATGATGCTCTTTACCAACTCTTATTTTACTATTGTTATACTGATTATGTCCTTTTTTTATTTTACATTAGGAGATTTTATATTGGATTCTTACGGGAGTAAGGAAGCCTATTGTAAACAGGTTAATATATGTTTAAGTACTACTTAATCAAGATAGATCAAGGCAGATGCCACAATACGTAACCGATCATGATTGTCATAATTGCGATAAGGTCCAGACTACTAAAGAAGTCGTTGTTGCTGCAACTGATGCCACTAAAACCTGGTCATCGTCCGATCATGCCGTCGACCATTATATCGGACGATTGACCCGCATATCTTCTACCTGATTTCGTGCCTTTTAAATTGCGTATACACGTTAGATTGCTACTTGTATTCAAGAAGTGTGTTTTACACGTGTGCTGCATATTGTGCTTTAGAGCATTGTTATAATATTGATACATCGACCGTTGAAACCTAGATGAATGTAATACATATGCTTATTTGAGCACTATTGTCACACCCCGGCCCTGAGCGGCGGAAACAGCCGGGCGCGCGCGAGTGGGGATTGATAATTAAGCACGGGCCATTGCAAACATTCAAAGATTTTCATTGCGCATGAAATGTTTAATACAAATACATTACATTGTTTAAAAAAATTACATAAAACATCCAAGTATAAAAAACTGTTGAAGATTTCCATGCCATATCCCCTTGCGCGGCGGGAACAACCACGCGCATCGAAGGGATAGAACTAAAATCTTCCAATAAGCTAGTTTTAGATGTTCAGCGTGAGGTGCTCTAAGTGTGACTCCATGCGCTACCTAATTATCTCCTGAAAGACACGTAAAAACATTT
>NW_027503568.1:0-37699 GCF_021521415.1 Bidens hawaiensis
TAAAGTTCATGGACCAAGTTGAATAACTTGGTGCCAATGTTATGTTTTATTTATTATTAAATAAATTAGAAGTCTAGTTTGATTATGTTTCCTAGTTTGAGTAAGATTATTATCGTGGGTGTTATATAAACCCATCAGAAGTTTTATTCTTTGTTAGTAATATGTATTCTGTTCTTGTTTGTTACTAATACAAAGAGTTGCATAAACGTTTTATGCAATATCATATTTGGTGTTCTTAATTCAATTGTCTAAGTTTTTAACACTACAATCTCACAGTATTTTCCTCATATCCATCATTTCCTACACTCACCCGCATTGGTTGCAATCTTAGCTCGTTCTTGGCCACAACTTGGTAAGAGGATAGTGTCGTGGAACACACTGATCAAAGTTGATCCTAATTCTTCAAATCGTTGAAGTTTATCCACTTAATCTGGCATAAACCGAATAAATATGTCTAACATGTAATGTTGTTTGTAGGTTCTTTGTCACAACTCTAAAGCTGATAGATTTGTTAAGTATGTGACGACTGAAAAGAGAAAGGCGGCGTCCGAAAAGAGAAAAAGGTAATGTGCCCTAATCCTGTTAATATTTTCGACCAGAACAAGGAGTTTTACAACTTGTTAAATTTCCTAGGAGACTTATTTTTCGAAGGGACAATGACATATTTCGACCTCCTAACCTTTTTAAATGCATATGTATCCAACCAAAAAATTCAATTGCATATTTCCACCCTCCTTAACTAAAAAAAATTGTAGATTTACCAATTTTGATCTATTTTAATAATAATAGTTTATATAATGACTATTTTATCCTTCTTTTTACTAAAGTTTTAAAATTTTCATATGTACCCATTTAACTAACTTTTCCGGTGTGTTTTAACTTTTTGTGCTTTTTTCTAAAATACCTTTTTATTATATCGCTAATTATGTGTATTGGTTGTGTTATCGCTTCCGCACTGCCGCCTAACAAGGGACTTGCTCCTTAAATGCGATCTTAAATCTTAATAATAACAAAGTTATCTCAATATCCATTTGATAAAAAATACAGTAAGATCATCCACAAAGCACAAAATCAAAAGTTATTATTGTTGTTTCAAATTGCCAACATTAAATGAATTCTTTGATATGGGCATGAATCTCTAAAATCTTAAATCCTAATATCTTAAAAATATATAAACGAAACCTTTAAAGTCTCCCTGGTTTCTTCTATATCCTCTCAGGCCACCAAATTGCTTTATTTATAAATGTGAGATTATCAGGCATTTTACCCAAATTCACGGGTATGGGTTTCACCAAACCCAGATAACCATTAGACGGGTTAAAACATCTCATTATATTAAAAATTAATCTCACCAAATATTTGATAAGAAAATCCAATAAAATAGGGACATATTAAAAATTAATATCCATTTATAAAAAGATATTAATTGTAATTAGGAAACAATTTTATAGTAAAAAAATAAACAGGTCTTGGGTCTCACCAAACCGAGCTAACTTTTAAACAAGTTATAACTTCTTGTTTATTTGTGAAACACTTTCATTATCAAACCCTAAGTATATTGTAACTTTTTTACAATTAATAAAATTAAAAGCCAAAAGAATATATAAATATTAGAAACAAATAATGAAACAACTCCCGTAATACGGGGGACGAAACCTAGTTAAATATATATAAACAAACCTTCCTACATTCTATCAAGCTACCGGATTGCTTTATATACAAATGGAGGATTTTCATGCATTTGACACGAATTTATGGGTATGAGTCTCACCAAAACCAGATATCCGTTTAACGGATTATAACATCTCCTTATATTAAAAATTAATTCCACCAAATATTTGAAATGAAAATCCTATAAAATAAGGATATCAAAAATTAGTATCAAATTAAACAAAAAGATATTATTTACAATTAAGAAACAATTTTACAGTAATAAAAATAAGCGGGTCATTAGTCTCACCAAAACCAAATAGCTTTTAAACTGGGTTATAACATCTCATTTATTTGTGAAAACCTTTCATCATCAAATCCTAAATATATTATTAACTTTATTACAATAAATAAATTTAAAATACAATAAAATATATAAATATCATAAACGAATAATGTAAAACAACCCCGTAATACGAGAGATACAAACTAGTGTGTGTGTATACACGAAACATTTAAAAGCTCTCTGGTTGTTTCCTACATAATCTCAAGCCACCAGATTGCTTTATATGTAAATGGAGGCTTCTCATTTGACCCGAATTCACGAGTATGAGTCTCACCAAACCCGGATAGCCCGTAAATGGGTTATAACATCTCATTAAATTAAAAATTAATCTTACCAAATATTTGATATGAAAATCTTATAAAATAGGGATATACTAAAATTAATATTCGATTAAACAAAGATATTATATATAATTAAGATTCAATTTTATATTAAAAAAATAAGTGGGTCATGGGTCTCACCAAATCCAGATAGGTTTTAAATTGGTTTATAACATTTTATTTATTTGTGAAACCCTTTCATCATCAAACTTTGAGTATATTATTAATTTTCTTATAATAAATAGTATTAAAATAATAAAGTATATGTATATTAGAAGCGAAAAATATAAAACAACTCTTGTAATACGGAGGATAAAACCTAGTTATAAATATTAGCAAAGGTTGAGTTAACCACTTTAATATTAGAAACCCACATAATTTAATCTCAAGACCCACTTAATTTAATTTTAAAAAGCCACTTACATCTTCACTCATCTCCTACAACCACCATCACTCCACCGCCACCTTCCCGGAAAGTCACCTGGAATTTTCGAAAAAAAAGTTGTCAGGTTTTTTTTTTTCCAGAAAATTCGTTGGAATATTTTGGCCGAAAAAGTCACCGTGAACTTTGCCGGAAAATTTCTACAAAAGTCGATGGAAAATAGTCGTCAGAAAAAAACACAATGGAAAACACTATGAAAAAACAAAAGGATAATTCCTAAAATGGATCTACTTTGGAAAGAGATTTATTTTTGTCCCTCAAGTTTTAGAATTCCAAAAATGTACTCCTCTAACTCATCATTGACCATGTGTTAGGAAGTCTAACACATCGTCGAAAACCTGTTAGATTTCCTAACACATGGTCAACGACGTGTTAGCATTCAAACACATAGATAAAGACATGTTAGCCTTTTGTTTGTTATTTTTAATATTATATTACTATAACTAATTTCACTTATATTTGGTTTTTCTTTTATAACTTTTAATATATAAAGTTTTATATTATTTCAAATATATCGACAATACATGCTTATAAAAGTTAGAAAGTCCAATACGTCTTTGACGACTGCTATACTAACACGTCATCGAAGATGTGTTAGACTTCTTATCACATGGTCAACGATGAGTTATGTGACATTCGTCAATTTCGGGTCTCGAATTGTATTCGTTTTGTAATCTTTTATTGTGTAAACCGACCTGTTTTGTAAACCAAAGCTTATGTTATAATCAAAATGATGGATTTTATGTTACGATAAATTTTTACACTTGTTGGGTCTTGAAAACATCCTTTTCGGTCCTTAAAACGCCTTAAAAATGACTTAAAACAAACTTTGGGGACTATTATTGTCATTGACCAAAAACTTTCTTGACCATTTCAACCATCACATGCATTTTTACCATATTTGAATGAACCATACTCTTACCATTATAAAAGCAAGGCTCCATACACCACTTTGGTTGTTCATCTTCTCAAAAATCTCTCTCAAATCCAAGTATTCATCTTCAACATTTTGCTATTTTGACTACTTAATGTCAAACTAAAGCTAACCTTGTTCTAACAGATTTTTATTGCTTGAAGCTTGATGTTATACAAGTTCTTGGTTATTTGGACATGTGGAAACCATCAAGGAACGTATTGTGAGATGGAAATCGAACCAACCCGATTTTTACTCGCTTAAGACACACAAGTGTGTTTTTAGCTATCAAGATTTGTATATTTCTTTAAAAAATAGTTTACAAACTGATTTTAATTATTTTCTGAAGTACTTGAAAATGTTGGATCCAACTTGATCTCATAACATAGTTTGGACCGACCAAACCGAACACTCGGTTAACGTGCGTTGTTAGTTCTAAAATAATAGAACTACATACTTGGTTAAGTATTACTTTGTTGTAAAACAACGACCTATTAGCAAGATCCATACACATATAGAGATGATAAAGATAAAGAAGATTGATTCTTATTGATGTCTATAACCAAATACAAGATGCCTTTATATAAGAACTTATACATTAATAAAGGATAATGAATAGATGGTGGTTATGCATGTGGAGAGTCACTCTACTAATAATTGTTCATAACACTCCCCCTTGACTATCCACATAATGGAATACGCTTGGTAATGTTGCCTCATTAAAAACCTTGCTAAGAAAACCCATTGGGACAAAACCATAGCTAAGGGAAAAAGAGTGCAACGCGTATAATACTCCCCCTCATTTATACATCCTTTAAATGATGGGTTTAACCTTCACGAAAGTTTGACTAAATCTTTTGTAGTTAATGATTCACCGCTTGATCTTGTCGTGCAAAGTTTCTAATTTCGAGCAACGTTGTACTATCTTCATGGATGACTTGTAGTTCCTCTTCTTGTAAATAAGTGACATGAAATCCACGAATTTGCTATATTATATTCCTTGCATCGATACAACTAACCAAACCTTTTTTACGGGTTAGTAAAATATAAACTTATATATTTCATACCCTGCATATATCAAAATATTATGTTTAACTCATTTCGATGCTCATCACTAAAACAAATTATATCTTGTCAATAAATATAAATATAATATACATAGTTGTGTATAACTAGCAAGAATTATTGCATCAATTTTGATAAAATATGGTGTACTTCTTGACTAAGAATTTTTATTGATAATAAGGATAATTTGTTCTATATGAGATGAACATTATCCGTATTAAAATGTTTCAACATCTTCTAGATGAAATTTGATTGATATAAAAATATCATTACTCAAGTGCTCAACCCGCATACCATCTCTTTACGAGATACAATGCAATCATCACATGATATTGTTGATTTAATATTAAAATATTCAACACATGGATCGATTACATCATATTGATACCTCTTTTCAACAAGATATCACCGAGTTGATATTATCATTTCTTACTCGGTTTTTGTAGTCCACATATAGAACTTTTCATTTCATATAATAAATTTCTAGAAATTTTTAGTTTAAATGCTTCATGCACGTTTAATATGTCATGGACTTCCTTTCTTGTTGACTAATCATGTATACAACATACTAGTTAAGAGATTTTACAATCTGTCATGAACTTCTTTCCATTTTGACCAATCATGTATACAAATTTACTCTTCAAGAGTTTGGCACATAAACTTTATCTGTTAGCACATTCATTTCTATGTCATATTTAAAGATGTCATCAAGAATTATTTTAATTTCATTCCATATTGTACAATTCTTGTACATAGTTTATTCAATATCATCATATGCTTATTAATGCATAGGAATTACATCCTTAAGATGCTTTTTTTTAACCAATAAATCGTGTTAGGAAACTCACCAGGAGTTCCATATATATTCCATTCATCAATGTATACAAGAATAATATGTACTCGGAGCAATCATATCGTTCTTGAGAACTTATTTTACATGATATGATAATTTAAATCCTTCATAGATTTTCTTGTAAATCTTAGTATCAACTGAATAACAATATTTATTGAACGCATATCAATTCTCTTTTTGTATTACCAGACTGTTTAGTTATCGAAAAGTCATTGCTTCCACCACTGGAGAATGTGTCTCCTCATAATTAATCATGGGTCTTTGCAAAAATTCTTATGCCATCAATTTTGCAAATCACTTGATAAATATTCATAACTAATATACAATACCCGTTTGTTTCTAACACATTTTACAACTTTAGTTGTACGGACTGTTGGTCCAACATACTTTCCGTTATTTATAGAATTCAATTCTGCCATGTTTGCGTCTTTCCACTTTGGCCAATTATTTTTATATCTTATTTATCGGCAGAACGTAGTTCTTGATCCTCAACGTTTTCATTATTTCAAGCGCTATACAAAATTATCAACGACGTCGATTTTTTTCGATTCAATACCTATCTAGACATGATATAGTTTTATTGAAATCTTTTTTATTTTCAGGTACCTGAGGTTCTTCTGGAACCATCATGTCTATCGTCTCTTGAAGAGAATCTTTCATTATACCTCGGCTTGACCATTTTCATTATTTGCTCCATTCTCGAGGAATTTTATTCTTTGAACCGAATAATCTATCACGCTTCAGGCGTTTCATAGAATCATCACCAACGTATGGTTGTACTTTCAATAACATTAATTGGAGCACTAGCAGTTGTTATATGTGACTTAGCTAGTCACTATATTTAGGTCAGTGAATGCATCTGGTAGTTAATTCGCTAATTCTTGTAAATGAATTATCTTTTTAACTTCTTGTTTGCACTTTTTAACTTGAGGATCAAAATAATGATAATTCATTACAACTTTTTAATTTTCCAACTGCTTCTTATTTCCCCCTCATGTTTGAAATATTATTTTGTTTAAGTAAAATCAATATTGAGTCGTAAACAAATCCCACGTTGATGACTCTAAATACATAATTATCAATAATTTTCCATATCCAACATTATTCCCAACCTTCCTTGATGTCTCATATATGTGCAATGTGGTGGAGTAATTGCAATGTGTTATGCACTTTTAAAAACTATAAATAGGAAATATTTGGTTCCTGAACGAAAAATTGTAATGGGGATGAAGTATTATAACTTATTGGCCTTATGTGAATTAATATTACCTTGTGTAAGAACACATGTTCCAACAAACAAATATGAACTTTTGCTCTCATGATTATTGGTTTTGCAATCAATCATAGACGTTTGATCATCGTCATCGACAAAAATAAAACACTTATTCCAATAATCATTAGTAATATGGGAATTAAGATCACCTCTAGAATAGTGTGCTTGCTATTTGCTAAGTCACAAGTCACGCAAACTTCAGGTTGCGAATTTGATAACCATTTAGACGATGCATCGATTTAAAAAACACTAAATGGTATCATGTCAGGATATACATATCCTTATATCATTTTCATAGTATATTAGAGATTTAAACCCAACTTAGTTGGTTAACAATTAACTTCCCCTTAAGAGCAAACATTGTATGTTTAATTACCATGAAGAATCTTCTAGTTCTCCAATAAATTCTCATCATCAATGACTCGGAATGGTCAAACCGGTCAAGCCAATATATTAAACAATCATGATCCATAAATTTATGTATTATGATCATGTATGCTTTAGTTTAACTCGTGTTTGTTCAATACACCACAAAAAAAATACGGGAGAATAATATATCATCATTTTAAACATTCATGTTAAAACACATTTTCCGTGTTTTATTCTCGTATAATCACTATCGTGCCACTTCTTGTGGTCAATAGTAACATGGTTGATCTCGTTATCAACGCGAGGGTTATTATAATGTCCTCAATTACCAATATCATGACCTTTATCACCGATCATTTTATACTCATCACATTATTAACATAGTTGATCTCATTATTAACATGGCATCATAACAATTTATTCAATTACCATGATCACAGAGTTTACCGGATCATTATATCTTCACATTCACTTCAAAGAATGGATTATTAACTAGATAACTTTCAAGGTGTTATCATTACAATTTCCTTAGTTATGATGAAAATCTTTACTCTGATCAGTCTATCATCACATTCATTTAAGGGAATGGATTAGCACCACACAACTTTCATGGTGGGCATTTTCTTGGTGCTCATTTCAAACCTCATATATATTCTTTAACAATCTTACTACTTCAAGAGTATATTTGAGGTTAGTCAATGGAAACTGTATTATTCACAACTTGTATAAATAATCTTCTTCTTATTATATAACATCAATTGAGAAGAAGTTATATGCCAGAATCATTGATATTTAGCGATCCAAAATCTTACAACTTTCATAAATTTATAATAAGTTTTATTGAGTTTGGTACATCGGTGTAATATTATAACTCTTGATCACAATTCAAGAATGTTTATATCATGTGATCATATACCACGACTATGGTCATTTATTTGATTTACCCATTAATGTATAACAACTAGAATTCATATACATTTCCAACAACAAATAATATACGCATTTTCATTATTATAATACACTACCATATAAAACACGCTTTTAATAATAATGTACTTTAAATAAATAACATGAGTTATTGGACATCATTTGTTATCCACATGCAATTAATCTATTTTCACTAAATTAAAACATGATATAAACTGAGAAGTAGTTATACAACCGAATCTTGTATGGTATATAAGTATAAAATCTTACGACTATCTATAAACTAATAATGAATTTTATGAAATTTTGACACTTTGGGTGCCATATTATATGAATATTCACCACAATTCAATATTCACCAAAGTTGTGATCATCTACTACAACTTTGGTCATTTTTGTTATTCATATAAAAAGTAATAACAAATGGAACACAATGTATAACTAAAGTTAGATTATGCAATGCATGATGTTATAGAATGTCATCAAATAAAATGAGTTACGGATAAGATATATTCATCACTTGTAACGATTCGACGTAATACCAATGTCATCATACAAAGTAGGTTTATTTATCATCATAATAACCTTAGATAATTTGCGACACTGGTCCTAGAATGTAAAGAAAAATGCAAAAAAAAAAAACCTTTAGTTATATCCTGATTAAGTTTTTAACAACAAATAACATTAACAATGATATAACTATGATAATTAATTATTAAAAAGATCATAGAATGAGATAACTTAATAACAGCACCTTAGCTTGTTGCTTAACTTCAATAATAATAATAATAATAATAATAATAATAATAATAATAAGAATAATTAATGCTTAAACTTTGAAAATTAAGAACCTCTTTCATTAATATGAGGTAATGCAAAATGATTAAAAGATAAATGAATCATATATTCGAATTGCATTTGATGGTATTTGATTGAAAACTAAGTGAAGATTAGAAGCTAGTTAATCACAATTAATTTCATAAATAATGATATTCAATTCACATATTCAATTCACTCTAGTAAGTTACATGTTATCAACTTTAAATGAATTTTAAATATATTAATTAAAAATAAATATCATAAAAGAAAATAATAAAAAGGCAGACTAGTGTGATAACATGTTCAGACCATATAGACATATACTACAATATTCATATGCAAGTGGTTCCGATAATTATAGATTATACATTTAGGATGGAAAACATTGACTTTAGCCACAATATCCTCATAATTATCGAAAAGTTTAACACAATACAAGTTTCATGTTATCTATCGAAAAGTTTAAAACAATACAAGTTTCATGTTATCTTTCTCAGTCTATTATATAGATTGTTTTTTTATATTTGTTCAAAAAATGTATATCATGTAATCGCTCGACTTGTTAAAGACAACTCATCCATTATTCTTAAGAGTAACTTTTATAATGAATAATGAAACAGGTATAATAAATTAACTGAAATACTCTATATGAATTATACATTTGGAAATTACTAAGCATGCGTGACTAAGAAAAAAAAAATGCAGAAAAGTAGTTAGACAAGTAGTTCGCTTGAATAAATTCTCATTTGGCATATGACCTCCATTAAGTATATGTGTTTTGAAAATAAAAATATGCATATATTTTGTTTTCAATATCATAGCCAATAGTTGCTAAACTAAAATCATTAGTTGTAAACAATCAAATGAAAAATAATAGAGTTAATGGATTAGAAATTAAATCTATAGAAATTATCGAGTCATGTCCTGTATTATACGCTTCAACTTTATTTTCAATTCTTAAAATATTATTGGATGATACCAATAAAAGAAATTTAACTAGCCATCTCAAATAACAATACCCGTAACTAATACAAGATTAACAAATAAGGAATCGATGAATTAAGACTTACTTGTAGGATACGATCCACCTTATTTGTAATATGATCCAAATCAAAAACAATTCGTGTTGATAACGTGTTGTTAAACAACGACCTATTAGCAAGATCCATACACATATAGAGATGATAAAGATAAAGAAGATTGATTCTTATTGATGTCTATAGCCAAATACAAGATGCCTTTATATAAGAACTTATACATTAATAAAGGATAATGAATAGATGGTGGTTATGCATGTGGAGAGTCACTCTAATAATAATGGTTCATAACATACTTGATTTTTATGAGTTATCTCATAAAATTTAATATTTTGGAAAGTTGACTTTGGGTTTGACCAATTATCAAGACCTGAACCAACAACCCAAACACTCGTTAAAGACCCGTTTTAGTATCTTTATCCCAAAGGAACTTGCATTTTTGCATTTTTCCCACCTTATTACTTAATATAGGTTAAGTAAATATTAAGGTTAGATACTTTAACCCGGTTTCGAGCAAACTTACATTTTAAAGGACTATTGTTATAAATTCTTAATTATTTACATTTTAAATCTTAAACTTTAAATTGTTTGCATTTCTCAATATTTATTTTTACTTAAAGACTTTCAAGACAATATTTCTAATTCAAGACTTCCGTTTATTTAGGCCTTGTTCGTTAAACTCGTCGTTCCGGAAAATCTCCAAATTATCTAATTTCAAGTTTATTACTTGAACGTGGGTACTTTCATACCCCGTTTTCAATCTTTTGTTTTGGGGTGACATTTCATCTTATCTAAACTAAATGTTTTATACTTGAGTCTTAAACCACAAACGTTATTGTATAACTTACTTAAATAAATGCTCGATTTGGTGTTCTAGACTCAAAACACAAACGTTATTGTATACCTTACTTAAATAAATGCTCGATTTGGTGTTCTATGATTATATGCCTATGTGTTTATCGCTTTTGGTTGGTTGATCTATAAAATCCTAAACTATTTGGCATCCCCTTATAGCAAGGTGTCGTTAACGTAATTTAATAAACGATAACTATAAAATCCTAGACTATTTAGCATCCCCTCATAGCAAGGTGTCGCTAACGTAATTCTATTAGCGATCTTATCTATTTATCCAAGTTATTGCTCTTATTTATTGTTTTGTAGTACAAGTTTTGTGGCTTTTCTTACTATACACTTATATGTTCAAACAGGGGCGCCTCGGGCAAAGGGCGATGTGGGCGACCAGCCAGGGCACTTAATTTTTGGGGGCACAAATATATATATATATATATATATATATATATATATATATATATATATATATATATATATATAAGGGAAGATTAACGTACAAATGAAATTAACGTGCTAAACGTGAGAATCAAGTAGAGTAATTATATATACAAGTAGAGTAATTATTATTATTTTTTTGATAAAATGATATTCCTTTTATATATAACACAAACCGAGCTACAACCGGATAATGGGTAAGCGAGCAACAAGCTGCGCCGCTATCCCCTTTTGAATCGCAAAGCCTATTCTACTAAATATAAATGCTTGGTTCCTCGGGCTCTGCGAGTCACTGTGGACCACCTTCTGCACCCGCTCCAAGAAGCGAACCGCCTCGGGAGCTAGGGATCCAAAAGTGTCGAAGGCAAATGGAATGAACACGTGCTCATTCTCCAAACACGTTGTCTCATGCTTAGCAACCTTCCTAGATTCCACTCTTAAAACCGCCTATCCCAGTACGAAGCCACTGTCTCTCAGCCCCACCAACGGGGACACCCCAGTGAGGTCAACACACGCATTCTTACCCCTTGCCCAGCCAAACACCAGAACATCCGGAGGACGCATGGTAGATCTTCTTTCTCGCGGATCAGTCAAAAAGTTAACATGTGCCTCTTTCTTGGCTGAGATCCCGGCACGTCTAAGCACATCCCATAAGAAATCTCTAACCCAGTCATGACGATACTTGAAACTCGGCAATTCCTTACAGTGGAGGGCATGCTCACCAAATCTATCCAAACAAGCTTTTTTACAAATGCGGCATGATTCATCTGGAGGGAAAAGAGGAATCATAAGCCAGTATTTAAGGATAGCTCTGTATTCAACTGCTGACATTCGTTGCCCAAGACCTTCAATGGGCACAACAGTAAAAAAATCCTGGGCATGAGCCCCCTTGAGACAAGCTAAAACTGCCTTTTATCTCGGGGTCATATCGAATCGCTCCTCCAAATCATGTACGTGTTTACCATAAAAAGCACTCGCCAAGGTTTGTTGAGGTTTATTGGGGGCGGTCTCCTTATTAGTAATTATGTAATTACATTATAGAGTAATTATCATACAATAATTACATAATTACTCTACTTGATTCTCATGTTTAGCACGTTAATTTCATTTGTATTTGATCTAAATTATATATATATATATATATATATGAAAAAAATATATATATTTAATGTTTTACTCTAATTATACAATAACTAGGTTGGTCTTGTGGTAAAGGGATATGACTTTCAATTAAAATGTTGCAAGTTCTAGTCTCACTTTAGACATTTTTAAGTTTATTTTTATACAAAGTTTTTTACACAACTATATCATGACCAAGTAAGCTCATTTAAAAATTTAATTATTTAAACAAAAAAAAAACTCATTTATATAAGGCCTAATTTTTTTCTTAAAATATTTCGTTTCTCGTTAGAGTCTACAGGCATTTTTATTTCGGCTCGGCCGAGGCATTTAAATTCTCGGAGACGGCCCTGTGTTCAAACTTATGAATTGCTCACCAACCTTTATGTTGATAAACTTTATTTTATGAAATGTTACAGGTTTGCATTTAGCAAAAATCCCTCTAGGATATTAGCAAAAATGAACAATATTTGATTTGCTATATTTTGTTATATGTTGTTGTATTGACTTATGAATATTGTTATGTGACATTTTCGATGTTGTGAAATGAAATGAGTTTGCTAAATATTGTCGCTTTATATAGTGTCATGCGCTTATGAGCAATCGTTGCACTCCGGCATGTTCCGCCGCCTTTGGTCGGGGTGTGAAAATTTAGGCCTCAAAACACATGGTCAACGGCGTGTTAGCATCCAAAATACATAGTCAAAGACGTGCTAGCCTTTTGTTTTTATTTTTTTAATTTTTTTTTAACATTATATTACTATAACAAATTTCACTTATATTTATTTTTCTTTTATAAGTATGTGTCGTCGGTATATTCGAAAAGTAAAACCAAATATAAGTAAAATTAGTTATAGTAATATAATATTAAAAAAAATAAAAACGAAAGGGTAACACGTATTTGACTATGTATATTGGATGCTAACACGTCGTTGACCATGTGTTTTGAGCCCTAACTCATCTTTGACCATGTGATAAGAAGTCAACACATTGTCAAAGAAGAGTTATGTAACAACTCGGGTTTTCATTTATTATATTAAATTCAATACCCGACCCGTTTTCATTTTCGGGTAATGTAAATCAAAATAATAATAATAATAATAAAATATATTTAAATTATTTACATTATAAATCCTTTTATTTATTTATTTATTATTATTTATGATTATTATTCATTATATTTATATTTATTTAATATACCTTAATAACTTTGAGATATATACCTTTTTACCCACAACCTTAGTTTTAACTCATTTTGTATACAACCATATATATATATATATATATATATATATATATATATATATATATATATATATATATATATATATATATATATATATATATATATATAACCAGAGATCCAAACCCGATTTTCCAATTGGTATTTGAATCCATGATACGAATGATATTTTGCACCATAATTACCGAGTTATAATCAAAAAAAATTCTCTAGGACCATTACAAACGAAAAATCGACTTAACCGACTTTGTTATTTAGGAAACTAAGATCAATAATATACGATTTGATTTTTTAACCAAACCATCATCTAACATCATAGGGATATACCATTTACAGTTTATAATAATGCAATTGAACCTTGGTGCGCCGTCTTCTTGATCTCGACAACATAAGTCCTAAGTCAATTACACCGTTCGTGATGCCCATGACCTGTTTCTGGATCTGCGTTTGGCCGCTGCTACAATGTGGATGTTCTCTATCAATTCGTCACCTAATATGGTAATTAAAGTATGATCATTATTCTTCTGTAACCATTATTCAGTAACCCTAACACTAATTGAGAAATCGTGTAACAGATCAATGGATTATAGTTATAGGGTTTTGGTTTGATTTGGGGATGATCTGATTTGTGTGCTATAATTAATCTGTTACATTGAGTTAACGAGTTAGACACATGCCCTCATGGCATGTGCAAGTTTGGTTAATCGTTTGAACCGATTGGAGGCGCGGGTTCGAAACCTCTAGCCTGGTTTTTGAGTTTTTTTTTAAATTATGTTTTTAATTAGTTTTAATCAATAGTAGCTAATATTAATAATAAACAAATATTATTTCGCGAAACCGACATCTTGGGGATTATGTTTCTTGTCAAATCTCGTTTATATACATATTATATATATATATATATATATATATATTGTGTGTGTTATAAGTATACATTAATGAATAAACCAATATTATTTTATTAAAACCCGACACTTATTATTGGCACATACTAGCGTTTCTAGCCATTAAAATCTTTATAAACTCATATGTATATTATATATATATACATGTGTGTGTGTGTGTATTTATTGTATAAAAACTATAACAGATATGTTAAACATTTTAAAAGTATTTTTCGTTAAATATTTTGAGATGAAATATCTATTATGTGTCATTATATGATTTAGTTATCTATTTAATTGATTTATATTTGCTTAAATATTAATCTTAAGAATATAACAATATTATATATTCACTTAAATTAATTCATCTTATTTATATATTTAACTATATAATTATCTAAGCATTCATATTAAATTTATTTATTTAGATTATTTAATTGCTTATTCTAACAAATATAATTTGATGGTATTTTGAAAATAATAAAAATAATCACTTTATAAATAAATGATTAACAATAATATTTGTTTGGCATTGATAATAACAATTGAATTCTATCGATCAATCAATAAACATTCTAACCACAACAAAACTTAAATCACATCGAAACTTTGATCCTTTATACGCATTATATAATTTGTCATTAATTAATATTAATATTATTTAACTAGGAATCCTTGACGGTATATCCCGAAGGGGTTTACTTTCCTCACATCATCCTCAATTGTGTTTTGTTCATCTAATCAGGTGAGTATCACACTCCCCTCTTTTTAACTTGTTTTTTTACTGTTTTGGGGACAAATGCGTTCTATTTATTTTATTACTATATATTACTCAACTTGCAACTGTTAGTCATGTGTGTTTAAATTTATGCATAGCGTGTTATATGCTAATATGTTTTACTTGAATACATTTCGGAGAGGTCCAACATATTCTCATACTAGTATGATCATACGCCCGTCGTGTTAGCCATCGTCCAGTTCATCTGGCATCGAGCTTACCGGAAACTAATTTACTTGCTTATGTAGTAGCCATCGTCCAGTTCATCTGGTATCGTGCGTATCTACAACTTATATACTTGCTCATTGGTTAAATTGCTTATCTCACTTGGCACAGTTTGCACTTTTATTTATTATTATATATTCACAAAATCTGGTGTTTTACTCACTCAACCTAGTGTTGACAAAATTATTATATTTTTAATGCATATGCAAGTCACCGTGTGATATGATTGTTTGAAGAAACTTAGGATTGCATGCAATAGAGATGGAACAAGAATTTGAATTTGTATTTGTATTTTGTCTTTACTTATTTTTCTTATGGATTATGTACTTTGCGTATTTAAAATTTGTTAGAATATTTGAAATGGATTAATAGATACCGGTGTCGAGAAATCATTCAATCCATTTGCTTGTTAGGTCATGAATTTGATTCTTACCTAGGTAGACGTTTTCTCTATCGTATCAGTTAAGGGTTGTTAAGTTTCATCGTTAGTTAAGTTAAATTAGTTAACTTAATTTTTAATTAAATAAGATAAAGAAGTATATTATTTAGGAAGGACCTAGGTTAGGGTTTAGTATTTGAGCCACTTCACGTGTCTTTGTGTTCGACATCCGAACTTCCATTAGACTGTGCTGGTACGCGACCGGTACACTTGCTGTTTGTGTGAAGCTTAGTTTGGACTATTTCGTTCTATAAATTTAAGACTTAGTGTTGAATTACGAGAATTAGTTATTAATATTTATATATAGCTTTTCGCAAATCAAGAAATTATAAATTTAATTATTGCATGATAGTACCTTAAGAGTTGTGAGCAATCAGCTCACGCCCCGGCATTTCCGTCTTAGGTTGGGGTGTGACAGATTGGTATCAGAGTCGAAGGTTTAAGATAGGTTGTAAGTGGTGCCTTAGTAACATGTTTAGGAGCCTCATACGTGCTTATTTATTTACCAAATGTGTTCTATTTGATAGTTACAGATTACGTAATTACTTGCTAGATTAAGCAGTTATTTAAATGTTTAATTAATTGTTTATTTTATCTGTCATGCACAAACACACAACTCCGAAGCTATGCTTCACTGTCAAAATATTTTATTTCCGAGACTATGTCTCAATCTCAAAATACTTTTAAAAATATGAGGCTATGCCTCAATCTCAAAATATTTTTATTTAATTTTACTAGATTGCCTTTTATTGTCGGGAATTTCCTTGAGAATTTTCTAGCTTTGTTTTTACTCTTTTTCACTTAAAACTAGGGAGTGTGACAAGATTCCCCGCCATAGTGGAAATTGTCATGCGACCAACACTTTAAGAGGTTACACTCTTTATTGTGTTTTATTATTTTAAAATGTCTAGTCGGGTGGTAAACCCCTGGGACGCCATGGTCACGCCAACTGTACATTTGCACAATTCGTTATACTTGCAATATTTTGTTGGTTTTTGTTGGAACATTATCATCCGTGGTGATACACGAGATGTTTCAACTACTTATGCTTAAGTTCGTTTATTCATTATTTAGTTTGGTCGGTTAAATCCCCATGTAACGCTCATGGGCTGACAAACTCAATTCATTCGTTAATTAAGTTGGGCTATTCAAATTGCCACGTAACACTCATGGGTGGTCCACTCACACGTTTGTTTTGGTTTTGGTATGCTAATAAGTCGGGGAAACAAAATGCCATGGAAAGCTTATGGGAAGCCCTAAACATCGAAGAACATTCGTTATTTGTTTATTTTTTTGTTATTTGACTTTATACGAAACAATGTATGATTTGATTTAATTATTCAATTTTTCAATTACTTACTTACTGAATCACTTTTTAATTAAGATTTATTGATTCGATCTATTCATACACTCAAAACATTTTTATTCTCTTGATCGGATACAAATCATTCATTCATCAAGACTCGGTTATCACGAGTCAATCAAAACAATTTACACTCTATTATTGAATTGGTTTTCACCTATTCACTTAACACGTAAAACACAATTTGTAAAATAAAGTCACTATTTTTTTAGAGTAATATGATACTCATATAAAAGATAAAAAAACACTCGTTATTATGGTGATTTTATTTTTCTTTTAAATGACGTATATAAAAGTTATGGACGTTATCAAATACACATTAACATTCATATTCTTAACCTGAGAGAAATGCTATCATCAATTGAATCTCTTCTCTGAATCTATGACCTTAAGAAAACCAAACTTTAAAGAATTTATAGAGCCGGTTTGCCTCGCTAGCAATAGCCTTGGATTGTGTTAGTTTAGACTAGACCATGTAAGTTTCTCAGGCTATGTGTAGTGGACGGTAAATCCTGGCGATTTGGGCAATATTCAAGAGGAACACGTCCCCCTGGCGATAAGAGGGGCGACAAAGGGTGTGGGTGTCACGCCCCGACTTAGGGCCTATGCGTGTGACCAACAGTTGGTACCGGTTGTAAATATCAGAGTTTATTTTAGCAGAAGACTTTTTATTATTTAAAATAAAATATTTATATATTTTGAAACCATTATTAATAAAATATATTTTTTTATTTATTTGAAAAGCTTCTCGGGTAATAAATACCCAAGTATTTGTTTTATAAATCTTTGTTTAATTTTGTGTGTTATTTTAATAATTTAAACACTGAGCCATCTATACATTGCGAACATCCACTTCCTGAATGACTCTAATTCTTGATACTGTATTTTCCTGAAATGTTAGAAAATACGTCAGCTATATGCTGGTGAACACGCTGACACGAAAATATTTTTCTTTACTTAATTACCCCTCGAGACATAACTTAGGTCCGGCCCATAGTGGCTTAGGAATAATTAAGTTAAAGCAAAACACAATTATAAATTAAGCTATACTCGAAATCGCTCAGCAAATACCGCAACGTTCGATATTACATAGATACCATCATATAAACATGCTTACCCTCACTCGAATGTAACTTAGGTCCGGCCCATCGTGGCGGAGGCTAATAACCCGGTGTGGTGTGGTGTGACCACAGACTTTTTACCACATATGTAACGATCCAAACAAACGTATACAACAGCCTGAGGGCCAGTAGTTACTTTTGTTTATAAGGTTTTAGAGATACGTAATCTCATGTAATCAATTTTAATTTGACTCGATTTAGTAAGTTTATAAAAGTTAAGTTTATAAAAGTTTGGGGCGTAATCACCTTGTTGACAATTCAACTTCACTTCACTGATCGACGTTTCTTTCTTTTTTATCTCGGACATATAGTATGAGTATAACTATTTGTTATTACCAGATCAATTATCTGGCATAAGACCTTTAGTCTTGTTTGAATATTCTTTACCTCGTTCTTTTCTTATTGAACCTTTAGTTCAATTATACTTTTTTTTGTAACATGTTTGAACCAATACTTCACATCATGTATCTTTTATTCTTATGTTCGGACCTTTAGTCCGACATGTTTTCTTTTCTAAAATCTACGCTTTCCCAAAAACGTATACATATATATATACATCATTTAGTTTATATTAATAATATAAACAGTATATATATTCATTTTCTTATTTAAAATACTTTTAAATATTACTTTTATCTTTATTTATTAATAAAGATTATTTCATTTATTTTTCTTTTATTCCTTTTCTTTTATTATTATCTAAGATCATTTGAATAATAATTTCACTTTATCTATAACCAATAGTTATATTCATATTTTTATCTTTATATAATTCCTTTGCTTTACTTTCTTTTGTTTATTTTCAATGTATCGAGCATACCCTCGACTAAGGTCTAAGCCTTTTAATATTTTATTCGGGCATTATCCCTACCTTAGTTGGTTTATTTTTCCCTAGATATTTGGGCAACTGATGTGCTAAAAACAGTCAATTAAAAATTAACTAAATTAAACAAGTAATAAAAACTAAACCTAAGACTCAACTACACAAAACACGTCAAGTGAACCGATCAATTGTACTAAAGCTAAGTAATTCCGGAATATAGAACCCACAAGACTCTATAAATTACGTAAATTAACTAATTAGACTCGACTTACGACATGACTATTTATTATTAATGTTTTAAGGGGGGTTTTAAACTAATATTAAACTAAGAAAGTAAATAAACAAGTAAACTAGAAACAAGCAATCAAACAGAAGATCGAAACCAATAAGAGCAAGAATCTACCTAGGTAAGAATCCCATGCATCAACAATCATCAAGCAATGGACAACTAACATGATATGGAAACTGATTTCTAAACATATTCATCTAACAAACCCTAAAGGACCCTTGACCAAATCAAACGAAATCCCAAAGAATAATTATTAGATTATTAAGCAAACAGTTGGATTGATTTCCTCACAGTCATCAATTAGGTTTAATTAATAGTATCACAGGTAAGAAATCTCACGAAACACTAAACCATAGATAACTTGATAAACTAAACACGACATCATGAACAAGGATCAACACAATAACTAAGCAAGAATATTGTTACTAATCTAACCTAGAATGCGATTGACCAAGACACATGAACAACTCCTCACCTTACAGCTATTGGAATTTAGCAGAACATTATAACCCTAACAAACTATCAACAAGCTTCTATGATCTAATAGGCCTATTCAACCATAATAATCAAAATACCAAGTAATTTATTAAACATGAACCTTAAATCTAAAGAACACAAGCAAGAGATAAAAGATCTATGTGAAGCAATAGTTAACAATCAGTCAAGATAACAAACACTCATATGCATCATAAAGCAAAATCAAGTCTTTATTATTAATATAATGAAACCATAATCAAAACAATCGTCCAAAGCAAGAATCAAGCATCAAACATGTTCATCAAACCTAGGTAGACATGAAGTCTAGCCTAGAATCTTTATTAAAAACAATGCCAAACAAGTATTAAAAGCAAAGAAGAAAGACATGATAGTAACAAGGAACAAGGAATGAAAGTTAGAGCTATAAAACCCTTGGTAATTGATCCTTGAACACCTCCTTGAAAGATGTAAGGCCCCGAACCCGGTAGCCCTACTTTAGCGTCGGATTTACTCATAAACACAGTCCTTCAAATCAGAGTTTATTAAAACTTTTCGCGGAATATAAAACATCAATCATTTGTTACAAAACATTAAATCTTTTCTTTGATACCATAACACAAAACTTTATATTCAAAACATCTTTACTTCTTTCTTCAGATGCCAGCCGTTCAATCCATGCCATGCGTCATCCTCTTACTAGCTCTGTAATCGGCTCACCTGCGTGCATACTAAAAGTCAGCTACGCTGAGTGAGTTCTAGTTAATCAGGTATCATACAATTTATTCCCATATATTACTTCCCGTATCCGAAGACACATATTACTACCTTAACCTTGTATAAATATCCATAGGAGGATCGTCACGTAATATTTATTAAAAGAACCATTACCATTACCCTACCATATATAATTTCCATAGGAGGAACACTATACTACCCATAGAAGGAACACTTTACTATCCATAAAAGGAACACTATACCTTCCATAAAAGGAACACTATACCCTCCATAAAAGGAACACTATACCTTCCATAAAAGGAACACTATACTTAATTATTTAATATCCATGTAAGGAGCTAGTCACTTCCCTTGACGATACGTGCAATATCCGAAGATCGTTCACGTACCGTCAAGCAATCAATCATATCGATCACATATACCATACACGGCATACACATAAAATTATATCCTTTCGTTCGTACTTTCTTACTTTCTTTTGTATTATCTTACTTTCATATCTTACGTTATAAAGAGCATTACGCCCTACATTCCTCGAGTATTAATAGGGCTCGGTACCCTCTTCGTAACCATACAACCATACGTTATCATTTCTTTCTTCTATTATCTCTATCATGTTCATACCCATAAACATACATAACATACTTACCTTATTCCTAGCGTTGCAACCTGACAGTACGTGCAATATCCGAAGATCGTTCACGAACCATCAAGCAATCATTCATATATTTCACATTATCCATATAAGGCATACACTTATCTCTTAGGATAAGTGTATTAACAAACATATTGAGTATGCACACAGCCCCGAAAACGTAACACATAAATGGGGCTAGAAACTCACCTGAACACGGTTACGTTCTCCGTTGATCGTAATCCCTTTCTTCAGTTGTGCACGGCTGACTGTATAACAAGTATACATATCAATTTAACTATCACTACTTATAACATCTTTCTAATCTTAATTACTACCCACAACGAACGGGGGTCCGGGGGCAGCGCCCCTGGCAGCGGGGTCTAGGGGCGGCAGCCCCTAGTAGGGTCCAAGGGGCAGAGCCCCTGGCTGGGGTCGAGCTTTATTTCCATTAACCGTCTTAACACATTTTTCATTAGATTTTTAATTTATTTTCTAATCGAACTTGACTTTAGGCGAAGTTAACCTTAGGCGAACTTAGCTTTTGGCGAAGTTACCAGCTAGGCGAACTTAGCTTTACAGCGAAGTTGCCATCAGGCGAACTTGGCTTTAGGCGAAGTTGTCATCAGGCGAACTTGGCCTCAGGCGAAGTTACCAGTTAGGCGAACTTAACTTTACAGCGAAGTTGCCATCAGGCGAACTTGGCCTCAGGCGAAGTTACCAGTTAGGCGAACTTAACTTTACAGCGAAGTTGCCATCAGGCGAACTTAGCTTGCAGGAGAAGTTCATCAGGCGAACTTAGCTTGCAGGCGAAGTTCGTCGCTTTGAAGGCGAAGTTGCCCAGATGAAGGCGAAGTTGCCCAGACAGCCGCTGTTTTAGTTTCTGATCGGCATTTCGAGCGATTTTAACACCCTTGCTATGGTTCAATATCACCCACTACGCTACCCGACCATTTTTGGTCGTTTATACACTAAAAAGCTTGGATCTTTAAACTTCAAAGATCAAGAATCATACCTTTTTGGGCTTGTTTGGATCTCGTTTACTTGCTTATCACCACTAATCGCTCTCTCTCTCTCACTCGGGTCTGCCGGATCTGCCCGGATCTGCCTTCGGTCCGGCGGCGGTATGTGTGTGGTGTGTGTGTGTTAGGGAGTTTGGTGAAAATGAAGATATTTTGGGATTTTGGGGGTATTTATATCCCTGAAATCCCATTCTCATTTAACCCATCTCAATTAATCCAAATCCATAACCAACGTCCATTACCTGACACTAGCCCGACCCATACCAACTCCTATTCTTTTATTTATTTCCTGATAACCCAAGTAAACTTTCCCTCTATTATTAAGTAATATAATTAATATTATCTTGAAATTTCGGGATGTTACAAAAGAACTCTTGATCCTCTTTGATTCCTAGCTTAAAAGCACCTTCAAACCCTTGGTTTTTCTCTCAAAATAGGCTGGAATAACTTGTATATCCGGCTTGGTTTGCAATAAGATGTTTATATAATGCGAGCTGGGCTTTAACTTGCGAAAAATAGTTGATCAGGGGCCCTAGGCGCCGCGCAACCGAGCTTGGCCTCCCCGGTCGCGCGGCACGGCGTGTACTAGGAGGGAGATCCGAATTTTCTTTTTATTTATTGCTTAATCATGCTAGATCTCTTCCTTAAACTCCAAGAAACGATAGGAACCTTCTAGGTCTTCTTTTCCTTGACTCTCAATCCACCATCTACATGAAAACAAATTAAAACACTAAGTGAACTAATCATGTAACCAATGATGAGCAAAAACGAACTTAAACTTCACATGAAATGATAGAAAGAATTAGATTTTAACATGCAAGACACCAAAAGATTTAAAACACGATAAATAAACATCAAATAAACTTGACTCAAAACCAAAATCAGTAAAAGATGAATAAAACACGAACTAACCCGAACTCAAAACATTAAATATACACAACTTTACAAGGGATTCGAGATGCATAAATAGATGTATATCAGCAGCACTTCGACGCTTGCACGTATATTAAGTACTACCCTTGTAAAGCTAACGTGGTGGTTGATGCGCTAAGCCGTAAGAATGAGGAAGTCCTTGCAACAGTGAAGTCATACCAGTTGATTATGAATTCAAGTCTTTTTTGAAGAAATCATCAAAGTGCAGTCAGAGGTGCTGATAGACAAAGGACTAATAAAGAAATAAAGGATCTTCGGTTAGCAAGACGAGTTGATGGAAAACACGCATGGTGTTAAGACTAGGTTTGACTGCATGCGGATTCCACGCCATGGAGATCTTAGAGGTCGAATATTAGATGAAGCTCATAAGTCAAGGTATTCAATTCATCCAGGAACTACAAAGATTTACCAAGATTTGAAAAGAGACCACTGGTGGCCAGGGATGAAGAATGATGTAGTAGATTATGTCAGTAAGTGCTTAACTTGTTTACAAGTAAAAACAGAGCACCAAAAGCCTTATGGGAAGATGCAACCGCTAGAGATACTAGAATGGAAATAGAAACACATCACCATTGATTTCATAACTAAGCTACCTCGTACAGCTAAGCATCATGATACCATCTGGGTGATTGCGGACCGTTTGACCAAGAGTGCTCACTTTCTGCCTACACAAGAGGCTATCGCGTCAGAGACGTTATCAAGCTTGTTCATTAAAGAGTTTGTGTCTAAGCATGGAGTACCGTTATCGATCGTGTCTGATAGAGATAGTCGGTTTACTTCGAAGTTTTGGAAGAAGTTCCATGAAGCTATGGGAACGAGATTGAACATCAGTACTGCGGATCATCCTCAAACAGATGGACAGTCCTAAAGGACAATCCAAACCCTTGAGGATATGCTACGTTCTTGTGTCTTAGACTTTGGAGGAAGTTGGGATGATCATCTGCATTTGGCAGAGTTCTCTTATAACAATGGCTACCATTCAAGTATTGGTATGCCACCGTTTGAGATGCTTTATGGTAGACGATGTAGAACCCCGGTATGTTGGGGAGAGATTGGTCAGAAAGAGATGGGAAGTTTAGAAGTAGTGCAAGAAACTTCTTCAAAGTTCGATCATATCAAAGCAAGAATGAAAGCTGCTCAAGACAGACAAAAGTCGTATGTTGATAAGCGGCGACGACCGATTGAGTTTAACATTGGCGAAAATGTGATGCTCAAGGTCTCGCCTTGGAAAGGAATTATCTGTTTTAGAAAGAGAGGGAAGTTGAGTCTGAGGTACATTGGACCGTTTAAGATTATGGAACGTGTAGGTGAAGTGGCTTACAAGCTAGATTTACCCGAAGAATTAGAAGGAATTCATTCAACCTTCCATGTTTCTCATCCGAGGAAATGTCTGGCGGATGACACGTCTCATGTACCATTAATGGACATTGAGGTTGATGAAAAGCTGAACTACGTGGAACAGCCGATAGATATTGTTGATCGCAAGGAAAAGCAACTTCTTCACAAGGTTATACCTTTAGTGAAAGTAATATGGAAACATCGCAAGGGATCAGATGCTACTTGGGAAGCTGAGGATAAGATGCGCAAGTTTTACCCTAATCTGTTTAAGTAATAGTTAGGTTTCGGGGACGAAACCTCTTTAAGGAGGGAAGACTTGTAACATCCTTAAATTTTGATAATAAATATAAGAAAGTCCTTGAAATTAGAAACGAGTATTGATATTTAACTGGTATTAAATAAAGATAGAATGATGGACTTGGATTAATTATAATGGATTAAAGGGAGATGGGCCTTAGGTCCATGGGCTTTAAGGAGTATAAATATCTCCCTAAACCACCCTAAAACCCTAACTCCTCATTTCCACCTTTCCATAATCTCTACACACATATATACGACCAAGAGAGACGAGCGAGATCCAAAATCAAGTGAACGTTAGTTGTGTTAGATCTTTATTATACGAGCTTTATACAAGATTTAGAGTCATAAACAAGCTAACCAATACCAAACGAACACGTAAAGGTATGTTCTTGATCTTAAAGTTTACATTTTATATAAACGGTTAGTCTCGAAACTTAAACCTAGAGTAGATAGGGTATAAACGAGTATTAAAGTAGCAAACTTGATGTTAAAATGAACTCAACGAACCTGCGGATATGAACGGATTGTTAAAGAAAAACCATAGATCTAGTTTTAAACGTTTTAAGTCTAAAGGTCCAAACTTTATCCTTTTACGGGCCGAGTTTTACCCGAAAATGATCTTGGGAATGTTCACGGGATTGGTTCGTATCATATCATAGGGTTACACGTTGAAACATAGATGATTATGGTGGTTAAGAACGAACCCGTAGCTGCTGCTACAAGTTCGCTGAGCAAGTTCGCCCACGTATAAGTTCGCATGTATACAAGTTCACCTACTGTGAACTTCGCCGCATATAAGTTCGCCTGATATCTAAGTTCCCTTATATCTAAGTTCGTTTATATATAAGTTCGCCTGATATCAAAGTTCACTTATATCTAAGTTCGTTTATATATAAGTTCGCCTGATATCAAAGTTCGCTTAAATCTAAGTTCGTTTATATATAAGTTTGCCTGATGTATAAGTTCGCTTATACCTAAGTTCGCTCATATCTCAGTTAGCTTAAATTGAGACCCGGATACATGGCGACCTGTATATGTATACATATATGTGCATACGCGTGAAGGTATGTAATGTAAGGACCTAAGAGATAAAACGCTAGAATCTATAATATATATAAACGAAAACATAAAATCCTACGTGTCGCGATGTGGTCGCTCCCCCTTTTTTTGGAGTCAACAGATTTGCTTGATTTTTAAATGGAGGCTTCTCATGCATTTGACCCAAATTCATGGGTGTGGGTCTTACCAAACCCAGATATTCCTTAAACGGGTTATAACATCTCATTAAATTAAAAATTATTCTCATCAAATTATTGATGTAAAAATCCTATAAAATAGGATATACTAAAAATTAATATCTTAATTATTTTAAATATATTATTAAATTAAAAACCAATTTTATAGTAAAAAAAATAAACGGGTCTTGGATCTCATCAAACCATAAGTATATTATTAATTTTAATAAATATTATTTACAATTAAAAAAACAATTTTATAGTAAAAAAAATAAACGGGTCTTAGGTCTAATCAAAACCATATAGCTTTTAAACCGGGTTATAACATCTCATTTATTTGTGAAACAATTTATCATTAAACCATAAGTATATTATTAACTTTCATACAATAAAAAAATATAAATTCAAAAAATAAATAAATATTAGAACAAACAATATAAAACAACCCCCGTAACACGGGGGATAAAAACTAGTGTTAAAATAAAGGAAAACCATAACAACACTAAGATAATACTAGGCCTTTGGATTAGATTAGATGAGTATTGATACATATAACTTATATACAGTTAGCCGAGCTCAATTAAAGAAGAGATTAACAATTAACGGAGAAAGGAACAGAGTTCAGGTGAGTTTCTAGCCCCACTTCCTTGTTATGTTTTCGGGGTTGTGTGCATATTCGATGTGACTTGTTAATACACTTACCTTAAGTGGTAAGTGTATGTCTTATATGATTTATGTAAGAATGAATGCTTGCTAATGCATGAACGATCTTCGAATATTCCATGTATCGTCAAGGGATAGTTTAAGGATACGATTGATATTGTTAGGGCTGATATTTTCTCTGTTGAGGATATATTATCCTTGAAGATATGTCTGGATCAGTTATCCTCCCGAAGAGCTCCAGAACCATGTCGAAGATCAAGGATCCTCAGAGGTTAATATAATTAAAAATTGTTTCATGTGTTTAGGTTATTGTTCAACAGAAGTAACGGCTTTGTGACTTGGTCCACCTTAAATTTCGCTACTGGAAGCTACCAACACGTTGTCAATGAACGTTGGAAGAGTAGTGGAATAGTGGCGGATAGATAGGACTTGTTGTTGTATTTATTTTCTTTATAAACATCGAGATATGATCGATTAGATAGATCACTTGTACTCTCACACACACTATAGTAGAATCAATAACTCTCTCTACTCACTAGTTTACTTTGTAACATCGATCATAATCTCCAAACCATTGTAACACTTTTTTGTTATTAATAAATTGGTGATCGACGAGTTGTTATCACCTGGGGTTTTTTTTCTTTTGATCTGAATAAGATCAAAGGGTTTTTCCTCGCAACAAATCTCGGTGTTCATCCCATTTTCGTTCATATAATCATTATTATTAGCATAGCACTAGACCTCACATAACAAATTTGGATACATTATCCTTAGCTGATTTTTATCCAAAACAATTTGGCACCCACCGTGGGACAATTGGTGCTATAATCCATATCATTCCCATCAACTTTCTATTTTTTCATACCCATATCACTATCAATGGCCTCTCAATCAACCTCTGCTTCATCAACCATGCCAACATTGGTTCCTCTCTCATCAAGGACTTTGCCACCGATGCCTCTGCCAATCACGGGAGCACAAGGCCTGCTGCTGTTGGAAGCAAGACGTAGCTAGCAGTCTTCTAGAGCTCGAAAACCGTTGTTGCTGCACTCGTGGTTAACACTAACAGTGACGTTTCATCTATGTTTTCGCAGGTTAAAGCATACATGGAGCAGCAGAACAAGACCAACCAGAGAATCCTTCGTGAGATAGTAGATCTCAAGAAGACTAAGAGGCCAGCGGAGGATCACACTCCCCTGATGCCTAGGATGCAGGATTTCACCAGTCCGGGATCCATGGTTCAGTTCATACAAGGATCATCTATCTTTCAACAGGGGTCCATGGGTCAACAGGCTCAAGGATCCTCGTTGTTTCAGCCAGGATCATCTATCCTTCAATAGGGGTCCATGGGTCAACAGACTCAAGGATTCTCGTTGAGGACTTTGCCAGGATCAGTTATCCTCCCGAAGAGCTCCAGAACCATGTCGAAGATCAAGGATCCTCAGAGGTTAATATAATTAAAAATTGTTTCATGTGCTTAGGTTATTGTTCAACAGAAGTAACGGCTTTGTGACTCGGTCTACCTTAAATTTCGCTACTGGAAGCTACCAACACGTTGTCAATGAACGTTGGAAGAGTAGTGGAATAGTGGCGGATAGATAGGACTTGTTGTTGTATTTAGTTTCTTTATAAACATCGAGATATGATCGATTAGATAGATCACTTGTACGCAGCTTCACTTCGCGCCGATCCAAAGCAACCTTGAATCGCGCATTCGTAACGCGCAGCGCGCATCCATCAGTAATGGTAACCTTCGCGCCGAGTTAGCGTGTGGCGCGGAAGCTCATTTTTTCCCTAATCTGAGTGGAATTCTCTGCTATCTCAATCGCATCTGGATTCCCTTTGATGAGAATCTTCGCGCTGATATCTTGAGTGAAGCGCACAAATCTCGGTATTCTATTCATCCCGGCGCTGATAAAATGTACAAGGATTTGCGCATTACTTATTGGTGGCCCGGTATGAAAAAGGATATTGCTGTGTTCGTAGCTAAATTCCTGACTTGTTCTAAGGTAAAAGCTGAACACCAACGCCCATCTGGTTTGCTCGAACAACCAGAAATTCCTGCGTGGAAATGGGAATGTATAGCGATGGACTTTATTACCAAGTTACCTTTGACAGCAAGCAAACATGATAGCATTTGGGTAATAGTGGATCGTTTGACTAAGTCTGCTCACTTTCTGCCCATTCGTGAAAACTACCGTGTTGAGCAACTCGCGCAGCTTTATGTCAAAGAGATTGTCTGCCGTCATGGTACTCCTTTGAGCATCATATCCGATCGCGATGGCCGTTTTATATCTCGCTTTTGGAAATCTCTCCAAACTGCGTTAGGAACTCGTTTGGACATGAGTACTGCATATCATCCTCAGACTGACGGACAGTCTGAGCGAACCATCCAAACCCTTGAGGATATGCTTCGATCTTGTGTTCTTGATTTTGGAGGTAATTGGGATTCACACCTACCTCTGGTCGAGTTCTCTTATAATAACAGCTATCATTCCAGCATCGGTATGGCCCCATTTGAAGCACTTTACGGTCGAAAGTGCCGTTCACCGATTTGTTGGAACGAAGTGGGTGAAGTTCAAATCACAGGACCCGAACTAGTTCAAGAGACAACCGATAAAATCGCCAAGATCCGTGATCATCTGCTGACTGCCAGAAGCCGACAGAAGAGTTACGCAGATCGCAGGCGAAAGCCTCTCGAATTTCAAGTTGGTGATCTTGTTCTCCTCAAAGTGTCGCCCTGGAAAGGTGTTGTCCGCTTTGGGAAGAAAGGTAAGCTTGCTCCTCGTTATGTTGGTCCATTCAAGATTCTCGTGCGTGTGGGAAAAGTTGCCTACAAACTAGACCTGCCGCCCGCGCTCAGCAATGTGCATCCAACGTTCCATGTATCCAATCTCAAGAAGTGTTTAGCCGATGAGAACCTTCACATTCCACTTGATGAAGTTCAAGTTGACGAATCCATGCATTTCGTTGAGAAGCCTGTTGAGATTATGGATCGCGAGGTTAAGAAGACCAAGCGCAGTCGCATCCCTATCGTGAAAGTCCGCTGGGAGTCCAAGCGCGGAGCCGAGTTTACATGGGAAAGGGAAGATCAAATGAAGATCAAGTACCCGCACCTGTTCTCTGCGCAGCCTACTTCGAGATAAATTTCGGGACGAAATTTCTTAAAGTAGGGGAGACTGTGACATCTGCCCCATCCGACCCGACCCAGGTACCCGTTTTCTGATCCGATTCTTTTTATGATTTAAAATTTAATTATTTTCTTTTAAAACTTGACATTTAAAATATATATATTACTAATAATATTTTCCTTCCCGCCTCTTTCTCTCTCTTGTCGTCGTTCCGCTCTTAAGCCTTGAACCCATTCTCTTATTTTTGTTTGTCCTTTGTTTCTTCCCGCCTAAGGATGTCTGCGCAGCTCCACGCGCCAGACTCCTTACAAGGAAGCCTGCGTGAAGACCATCTGTTACTGCGATACGCAAGGCGAACTGTCCCCGCAGCGCGCTAAGGAAAATAGTTCTTCCCGCAGCGCGCTTAGAATTGTAGTTCTTCCCGCAGTGCGCTAAGGTTTGTTCTGTCTGCCTTCGCGCTCTCGCACTCTTGACCTTCTGTGTCTGCCTTCGCGCGCTCGAGCCTTCTCGCGCTAAACCCCTTTGAGTCTTCTTCTGTTTGATCCAGCCGTTTACTTTTGTGATGTCTTATCTTCTGTGCTGTTGACCTGACCTATCTTATGTCTGAAAAGTTACTTTCGGCGCAGCATGCGCACCAACCCCATTGGTTGGCAGAAAAAGTGACTGACATTATCTTTTGAGATCTGCTTTTCCATGCTTGACCAGTACCTTTATCTGACCCTCCCATGCCTGTTTACTGTTACCTGTCAGCTTTTCCTTGTCCCCTGCAGCTGCCATATCTTTTGATATCTTTTGCTTTTGGAACCTTTTTGCTTTTGATATCTTTTGCTTGATCCTGTTGAAGATCTTTTCCCCTTTTCTAGGGATTGTGTTCCCTAGGGTTTCCCTATAAATAATAATGCTATTTTCTTAACACTACACACACAAATACTTATTATCTTTCTCTTCCTTTGCTCTCTGCCGTTGTCCTCAGTCGCCTCCTCTCTCTGCCTTCGTCTTCTCTCCTGTTCTGCCCTGTTTTCCGGTAATCTATACTATATAATAATTTGTTTAAGTTACTTATTAATTATGCTAACTTATATTCAAGACATTAAAACAAATCATTAAAACAATAATCTTATTTATAGGTTAACTTGTGCTTGTTTAAAGTTGGTTCTTGCATTATCTTTCAACGCATCTTTATCAAGTGAGTAATCTCGTACCTAATCCCTTTTTATTTTTAATGTTTTGGGATGTTCATGTGTTCATACAAACTTAGAGTCTTAAACTTGTTTATGAACTTTAGTCGCGCAGTATCCCATGTGTTGAGGACGTAGACTTGGCTGTTTATTTGTATGTGTGGATCATTAACCGTCTTGTCGGTCTATTCCGCAGTTCTCATGGTACCATTAGATGAACACGGGAGAACTATCGTTTATGATTTTCTCTTTTGTTTACACTTGCACAGTTTTCTTGTTTTTATGCTCAATTGGGAGCACGGATTGACTATGAGCTATGAATCTTAGACTTGGTCCCGATCTGATTACACCCTTGTTGAAAACCAGACATACACATGTTGCGCGCAGATTTATTGTTATCTATGTATGGTATTAAACTTGATTTCTCACCAACACGCAAGTGTTTGACGTTTTATTTTAACACATGTTCAGGTTTGCTGTAGCTATATTTGGAGCTTGTGGACACGTAGGACGTTTTTACTTTTGGACCTAGATTAAAATGTATCAAGACAAGTTATTATTGTTCGAATATTTTGTCTTATAATATATTGATTTATGTTGATTTATGTTATCTTGTGTTTACGTTGCGTGTGCGCGAATGAATATATTTATTAAATATTGACACCCAATAGTGTCACGAGTAATGAAACAATATGTGGCGCCCCGATGTATAATCCGCCTTTGGTCGGGGTGTTACACCAACCGGTATCAATACCGATTTTGCTCATCCCTAAGTAAATGCATAGTATTTATTATGAGCCATATTTATTGTTTTCATAAATTTATTATAAACCACCATTTTTTTAGGGAAAACAAGTTAAAAAGAAACTAATTCAAAACACCCAAAATCATCAAATTGAACAATTTTGGCACATCAACCCTTAACCAACCCTGCCCGTTCAGCTTGCCATTTTTTAAAACGGTACTAGTGGTATAGAAACATTGAAATATTTGACTAGCTTCTTTTTAGTTGTTTTTATTTATATTATATCTTGCTTAAAAAAATAGGAGCCTGGCTAAAAATATGTTTTTTTTCTAACATCGATTGAATTAGACATAACCCCTATCCTGATTGCGATGAGCGTGATCTATATCTATTGTGCCGTACCAATTTCTGGAAGACAAAAACAAAAAATCACATCTATCGAAAACACGACATTCACTGATTGATTGGAAATGGGCACGATGATGGGATTTAATATCAACAAAGATCCACAGCTCGACCCACTTTGGATCTTTTGGTCCCAAATATGTTTATATAATTACATCTGCAAGACGTGGTTGGCTGTCCAAATGGATATTCGTCTCCACAGGTTCCTTCCATGTTAGAGGTGATTTATATATTAAGTTCGTGTGGTATCGTCTAGAACTATTGATCATTATTTTAATGGTAAATAGGATTTACACAAATCTTTACTTTCATAAAAAAATGAATATAAATGTTAGTTAGATCTTTAAATCATTAAACACCAATTCACAAAATAAACATCAAAGCTATAAGCTCATGTATACATTAATACATAGATCTTGATAATGTGTATCACCTTAATTTCATAATATTATATGTAGTATTTTTTATGTTGTGATAACTATGGAAATTTGTTGCCGAAAAACTTAAAAGAAAGAGAACACTATCAATATCCTGTAAAACTCTAGTATGCAGCAGTTGTGCTGAACACGTGGCATATAAGATGATTGAAGATAAAAAATGGAGAAAGTTGGATCCGATCAAAAGAAATTAAGGATTAGAAATTAAATTTTTTATATGTTTTAACGACGGTTAATCCATTTCTATCCCTCTCGTGAAAGTCTTGAATTTACCATTCCATTATCACCTCATTTAAATAATTCATAATCATATTCTTTTAATAGAAAAAATTATTAAGATCCAAAGGAAACACCACTTTCTATCTTACAAATCTTAGGGTACAAATCTTAGAGCATCCACAAGAAGCATCAGTTCCCAAAGTTCAAATCTACGTGACGGGTTACAAGCTCAAGAAAAACAAAATTCATCATTGTAAGGTAAAGATCTTCGGATGAAAATTTTTTCACTGCAAACATGAAATGAACTTTGAGGTGACATATTTCTCTTTCCCTATCTCACATCCACATATATATAAATTATGTATATGTATATATTTTTAATAATTTTTTAATTAGGTTTGTAGAGGTTTGTTGTTGCGGAAAAAAGTGAGGTTTTTGAAAAAAGTTTGAAATATGATGTGACGACGATATGGTGGTTTGTAAAGGTTTGTTGTTGTAAGGAAGTGAGTTGTCCGTGTGCGCTTAATTTGATACGAGCATACATAGGAAATAACATAAATATTATAACAATCAAAGAAGTGTAGGTGTAAACAATAAAGAAATCAAAATTTACTAGAAAATAAATACTTGTTATGACCGTGTGTAATGGTATCATTTAAAAGGTGAATAAAACCCCACTACCAGCCAGGGGCATTATGGACATTATAAAAATGATTTTACAACAAGCTCATACGTGCATTAAAGTGGTAAGTATTATTAAGAACACATTATAATTTTCTTTAAGAAGCGCGATGATAATATGACGAAATATTGCCCTTATCTAACATCTTTTTTAAAATAAAAGATTTTCTTAATTCTATACTTCTATTCTATGTATATGTACAAAAAATATTAATGACCAAGAAAAAAGAGTAAAAAACACTATCAAATCGACGTTGTTCTATATCTTTCTTTCAACGTCATACACTACAAACTTTTTTTCTTTTCTTTTTCATACACACCATCCGACCTATTAATTTAAAAACAAAAAAGAAAAAGCAAAAAAAAAAAAAAGTATTCCATAACCAATTTACAAGAGCAGGCGAGGCAAGCTTAAGATATTAACAAATTAAAAAAGAAAACTCTATTTTTGTATTTTTAAAACCCGTTTCTGTTTTAAATATTTGGCCGGCAGCTTAGAAAATCTTAATCCGATGAATCGGAGCTGGAAGCAGCGTTGCCGGATCTCGGTCTCCGGAGAAGTTCAATCAGTGCCTCAGCCTGTCCATCAGTCAAATAATTCAAAATTAGACCCACCACATCACAAATAATTATCATTTCACTTCAAGATTTTAATAATATACGACACATCAAATAATATGATTTTCTTTATTTTTTAAATTGAAACATTCCAAGATTCGAATTTAAGTTTCATATGTCACTAAAGATAAAATAAAGGTAACCACCATATACAATCAATGTACATACTTTTTAATACAACCTTGTCGTCAACATATTAGGTTTTACCTTTTCAAAATCTAAAATATAAATCTCTCTTAGGTCATAATAACTTCAATAACTTTGTTTTTAAAAAATTTCGAGACTGACCAAGTTCAACATCCATGATAAATATTATAAACTGTGTCTAACAATGTAACGACGCTTATATCAGAGACTACATAAGGGTCAAGATGTCTATTGACCGCCCGTCCGACCAACCAAATTTTCTATTACTAGAGGTATTAAATATTGTTGATTTCTAGTTGAAAATGAACCGAGTCTTATTGACCGACCAACTAACTATATTTTTTTTATTATTAGAGGGTATTAAATACTGTGGATTTGTAGTTGAAGTGAATGGAGTCTTAGTGACCGCCCGACTGACAAAATTTTCTATTATTAGAGGTATTAAATATTGTTAACTTCTAGTGAAAGTGAACCGAGTCTTTTTTTTATGTGTGACGGTCAGTTGAAAAGATTGAGAACTCGGTCCCATATTTTCATTTTGAAATGTTCAATTTACGTGACACACGTCTAGAATGGGTCATAGGCAATTCTTTTGAGTGTGATGGTTGGTTTATACAAGTGGAGGTCAATGTAAATGTATTTGGAACCCTATCCTTTTCAAAAGTGACATGTGAACAAATCTTGTATAAATGTTTAAAACAAATACAATGTTTCCCTGATTGTTTGAATAATTATTATACATTACGTTTTCACGCCAACTCATATCCATAAATCATTTCACTCATTACTATTTTTAAATTTTATTTTACTACCCCTTTTTCTAAGTAAAATACAAAAATTAATGTGATTATCATAGAAAACAATATCTTTGGACGATCGTGACTTACTAATCACGATTGTCCAGAGATAACTCTTATTACAATTTGACTATTACAAGTTATGACTTGCTGCTACCATTTAGTTTTACTAATAATTTACATTATACTATTAACTCGAATGAAAATGATAATGATAGGTAATTAACTAAATTAACTAGCTAATGATTTTACGAATGACATTTGAGGTGTGATTCAGGACAAACGAAATTAATATACGAAACGTATAAATGACTAGAGTAATTATTATTAGTATACTGTTAGAATAATTACTCTAGTTATATGTTCAATTTGTTTGTATTAGATCCTAACACGTTATGGTTACCTTTTGTTTAGCACGTTCGGTTCCGTTCTGTGTCAACGCGACAAGTGGCGGAATGGCTCCTTCACGGGCCACCATATTCCGGTACACCACACTGGCATCACACAGTTGCAACAGAATAACCGCCGCGATCTCCTTCTGCAGTTGCGATCCAACCTCAATAATCTCCACCAACACCGGAATCCCTCCCTCCTCCACCAACGCCGCCTTGGCCTCCGGCAACGACACCAAAACACTCATCACAAATGCCGACTTATCCAGCATACTCGACTCGAAATCCGCCATGAATTCCACCAACGGCTTCATAATTCCCGCCTCCACCGCTCGAATTTTGTTCTCCTTCAACGAACAGAGCGAATACAACGCGGTGGACGCGTCTTTCTTCCCGCGGAAGTTACCGGTCTCCAACAGATCAACTAACAACGGAATCGCTCCGGACCGTCCGATCGCGGACTTGTTTTCTTCTAACTGCGATAACCGGAGCAACGCACACGCGGCGTTTTCCTTCGCGGTGGTTGTTCCTACCTGTAAAGGAATAAATACAAGTAAACATAATCAAATACCGTATCTTAATTATATTCTCATATATTCACTATTATTCTACCTACCTTCAAGGCTTTAACTAACGGGCGTATCGCTCCAGCGGAAGCCAAAGCCTCTTTATTCTCATCACACAACGACAAATTGAGAATCGCGGTAACACCGTGCTCTTGCAATTCATGATCGGAGCTTGAAATCAAGGAAATCAACGGGCGGATTGCTCCGGCTCTGGCGATTTTAACTCGATTCTCCGGTTTATTCTTCGCGAGGAGGCGGAGCTCCATGGCGGCTTGCTTCTGAACCTCAATTGAATCGGATACCAGCTGTTCAATCAGATCGTCGGATTTCTCGGTCGTGCAGGCGAGAAGCAACCGCTTGCTATGAACGGAGGTCGTCGGGAACTCGCCGGAGCGGTCACTGTTACAGTCGCTGAAAGCGGTGGAGTCTTCTGTGAGACTGATGTTGCTGAAATTGCGTCCTATGTATGTGAAAGTGGGGTGAATTTGTGACTCCATGACTTGGGAAATAATAATAATAATAATATTGGTTGTGGGGGTGTAGATATAGAAAAAAAAAAGAAAAGAAAAGAGGGGAGACACGTGGACGACCATATCGAATCGGGGTACAGAGAGCACGTGGGAAAGGGTGTGGCGTGCGTACAAGGAAGGTCCGTTTTTCTTACATTTAACTGCCGTGTCCTTTTTCTCTTTTTTTCATGATGATGCATAGTTAGTTGGTAAACTTATTAATTTTGCTACTCTAGGACCCCCGAAACTAAACTTTTTGCTATTGTTTATTTCCTAATTGTTTTGGGCTTTTGTTTAGGACAGATGACTATTAGCTAACACGCTATTCACACATCAAAGACACGGTACAAGTCTTTACAAGTTTTATGATATGTCATACTGACCCAGGGTCAGAATGTTTTAAAGGTCGTATAGGGTGTTATACTGCTAGATCATACTAGATATATGAGATGCTATACTGACACATCGTGTATGCAATATGAGGTAGTATACTGGCACACCATCCGTAACGTGTGAGCTGAGATACTAACATATCATAAGGGTCGTGTGAGGTAGTATATTGACACATCATACAACCAAAATACGTGACTGGATTGTGGTTTGCTAAAGTTATAGAGTTGTATGACATGAGAGACATGCTCGTTTGCATATTTTGTTTATAAAACAAAAGGATATTGGTCAAGTCTTGAAGCTTGGAATGTCACTAGAGCCTCACCCTTTAAAAGTGTGGTTTTGAAGTCACTAATTTGGCTACCTACACATAAATAAATAAATAAATGCCCTAAAACTTTCTAGGCTTAATATATTGGTCAAGACTCATTTATAATTTGATTATAACTCATTTACAAACCGTCATCATGTTTGACTAGTTTTATTTAAGCTAATACACATGTTCCATTAAGGTTACAAGATTTAAGTGTATATGTGTGGCTTATCAACTCGAACATGATTG
>NW_027503569.1:0-38332 GCF_021521415.1 Bidens hawaiensis
CAGATTTGTTTTCACTTCGCTTGACGTGTATGACTTTGCAGTCGTTGAAATCGCGCATAAGGGATTTTGCTTGTGCGAGGTACAGAGCCATTGTGTCGTTCACAGGCCGTGTACGTCCCGTTGATTTGATTGGCTACTAACATGGAATCCACGTGGGCTTCCAAGTTTTTCACTCCCATTTTACGCGCAATTCTCAACCCAGCCAAGAATGCCTCATACTCGGCTTCGTTATTCGTACTTGGAAAATCCAGTCGAATAGCGTAAGTGTATTCTTGGCCTGCTGGGTTGGTTAGTTTCAACCCTGCGCCTGAACCCATCGTTACTGGCTGCTCCATCAGTGTAGAGTCGCCAGACATCATTGATGTCTTATGCTGGAGAGGGTTTGAGCCTCTTCCTGGCACTCTTTTTCCCGCGATGCAGGCACTTCTGCAATAAGATCGCCAAAACCTGGCCTATATGGCTGGTCTTGGCTTATACTTTATCGCGTACTCCCCCAACTCAATTGCCCATTTGGCTAGGCGTCCCCGATAACTCGGGTTTGCCTAGAACGTTTGCAAGTTTGAAGTTGGAGAGAATGGTGATTGGGTGACCCTGGAAATATCGTCTTACCTGCGTGAAGCGTGTATAAGTGCTAAGACTAATTTTTCGAGGGTAGAGCTACCGGGTTTCTACGTCTGTTAGGATACGGCTGACATAATAGATTGGCATCTGGATGCCTTTTCGCTCTACTAGCAGGACTGCCCCGGTTGCTCTATCTGTTGCGGAAAGGTATAGGATTAACTCCTCTCCCGCTCTTGGTGCTGTGAGCGTTGGGAGTTCGATCAAGCGTGACCGAATCTCCTGAAAAGCTGCTTCCGCTTCTGGTGTCCAGCGAAAGTGCGTTTTCTTTAAACAGTTTCTCAACGTTGACACGAAGGGAAACGACTTATCCGCGTGGTTTGCCAAAAAGCGATTAAGTGCCACTAGTCGTCCATTCAGTGTCTGAGCCTGTTTAATGGTAGTAGGTGATTCCATTTTGATAATGGCTTCGACCTTTTCAGGGTTCGCTCTGAAGCCATCTTTAGTAACGATGACCCCCAAGAATTCCCTTCTTCCATTCAAAGGCACACTTGCTCGGGTTGAGCTTCATGTTTATCTTCCTGAGCGTGTTGAAAGTTTCTTCGATGTCTTTCAACATCGCTTCTGGGTCAGGGCTTTTGATGACCAAGTCATCCATGTAGACTTCCAAGTTCCTCCAAATTTGGGCATGAAACTGGTTGTCCATCAGGCGTTGGTATGTGGACCCCCCCGGCATTCTTAAGTCCGAATGGCATCATTTGATAACAAAATGTGCCATCGAGCGTACCGAAAAGCGGTTTTGTCCTGATCATCAACGGCCATGTGGATTTGATGGTACCCCTTATACGCGTCAGGAAGCATTTAAAGGCGGAACGTGCCAACGAATCCACCTTAAGATCAATTTCAGGTAACGGATAACAATCTTTGGGGCATGCTTTGTTCAAGTCCTTGAAATCTATGCACATGCGCCATTGTTTGTTATTCTTCGGTACCATAACGGGATTTGCAACCCAAGTTTGATATCTACTAACGCGTACGATGCCTGCGTCAAGGAGTTCCTTGACTTGGGTTCTACACGCGTTAGTTTGTTCTGGCCCCATTACTCTGCGCTTTTGTACGATTGGCGTAACAGCCGGATCGCATTTGAACTTATGCTCTGCCTTACTTCGGGGTACACCAGTCATGTCAGCTGGTGTCCCACGCGAAGATGTCAGCGTTTTTCTGTAATAAGCGCTTGAGTAAGGTGCGTGTGGGATCAACAACTGTTGGGCCAATGGAAACGGCCTGGTCAGGGTACTTGCCGTTGAAGACCCATCTTTCTGGCTCAGTGATGGTTGGTTTAGCCATCTTTGGTTTGGGTTAGATGAGACAGATGCGATGCATACCTGGGGAATGCCGGTGATCATCGCTACAACCCTCAGCTGTTGGCCATCCCATCATGCCGTGGACTGAGGATACCACGGCGTTGAATCTTGCCATCCCGTCTCTTCCGAAGAGAATGTTGTATGTGTGGTGTGGCTTCCTCATTACGACAAAATCCACGTCTTTCTGTGCGTGAGTGATTCCCGTCCGTAAGAGTGACGGGGAAAGATAGGATGCCCAGGGGGGTGTTGTGCTGCCATCGAACCTTCCATCGAGGCGCAGATCGTTTCCAGGCGCTCTTTGTCTTCGTCATCTAGCTTGTCGAAGAACTGCATGTACATCACCGTTGACGAGGCGCCGTTGTCAGCAAGAGTGCGAGAAGTGATGTAGTGCCCCAGCTGGCTTTTGATGACGATAGGGCCTTCTTTGCTGGGTCCTCCTGGCACTCGCGGAAGCGCACCTCAGCTTCCTTCACGCACATGGTTCTGTCGTTCGCCTTTTTCTTCCTCTGATCTTGCCATGAACCATGTTGATGCTGATGTCAACGGCTTTCGCCCGTTGCCTCTGGTACCCCGGTTGTCGTTCATTCCTCCCTTCTTGATTGATGCCACCAGGTGTGCCAGTCTTCCATCCTTGACGAATGCTTCAACAATATCCTTCAAGGATGTACACTCTTCCGTACTATGACCTTTTGTCCCGTGGAAGTCACAGGATTTGCTCTGATCCGCATTAGGTCGCTGCCGGATCATTGGAGCTTTTGGCCATGGTAGCTTTTCAGTGGCAAATATCTCCGTGACACCTTTTGGTGAGTGGCGTCCACCGGTGTTTTTGGCTTGAAGGGTGTGTGTGATTTCTTCCGCCAACAAGAGGGTGAGAGCTGGATGAGGTGTCAAAGTTTACCCTTGACTGCCAGATACCTAGCTTCCTCTTTTTGTTCTGCCGGGCGATCCGAACATTGTTTTTCTCTAGTCCTCTGCGTGTAGAGGTGTGTACTCTGGGGAAGATCCCTTCCCAGCTGCTTCTCCGTCTCTGCAAAGCGCTTGGCCGCCGTCATGATGGCATCCCATGTTGATGGCATGCCATCCTACCCGTCAATGTGCGGATAGCTCTGGGTATTCGGCGCCCTGGATGAAAGCGTCGCGACAAGATCTTCACTTATGTTGCCGAGACTTAGCTTTTTGGAGTTGAAGCGAGTGATGAAGTCTAGTAAGATTCATCCTCCTCTCTAACACAGTTGAGGATCGTCCACTGTTCTTCAGTATATTTCCTCTGCTGGCTGAAGTGCTGGCTGAACTTGTTCTGAAAGTCCGCCCAATCATAAATGTGGTGGACCGGTAAAACGGTCGAACCATGCCCTGGCCGCTCCAACAGAGTAATCTGGAACATATAACACCACGTGGGTTCCGTCCAGTTACTGACGGTTGCCCCCGCAATGAATCTGTTCAAGTGGTCGTCTGGGTCGGATAGACCATCATAAGTGCCAATGTTGACATTTGTTTGGCACTTCTAGGGGCGATTGCTCCGCAATGTCCCTTGCGAACTTTGACTTTCCTGCATTTGTAGCAGTTGGTCTAAAGTTTTGGAGAAGTCACGCGGGTTTCTCTCCGCATTCGTTGGTTTAAAGGCTTCCCCAAAATTCCTTTTTGGTTGGAAGTCCGTTTCCTTACGCTTTCCCTTTCACCTTATGGCGAGGGTTTGCGTCGGTATCGGATTCTTCCCTCTCATCGTCTGAGTACTCGCACTCACTATTCATATTGAGATGTTGGCGAGTACTGCCGAATTCGTCAGCCTGTTGAACTGAACGCAAGCGTTCATCCAATTCAGCTTGGAACTCTTTCTGACGTGCCTCGGCCCACGCCTTAACTTGATCTAGTGTTTGGCGAGGGACCCTCGTTCGTTTTTTTTCCCAACTGGGCATCAGTGAACCCCAGTGGAATATTTACTGCACTTGCCCCGGCTTGGGTAACCGGGTAGTGTTCGTAAGATTTGTATACCGCACGGTGTTCCCCCCAGTTGCTGGGGTTTGTGGTTACCGGGGTTTCCTGGTCGATTACTGGCCTTTGGACCGGAGTAACGTTAACCATTTCTTCAGAAATTTTGAAAAAAACTAAGAATTAGTTCTAGCTTTTATGCACGGATGGCGCCAATGAAGAAACACTACGTGAACCCTGGGCAGATTATAGATAATCTGGGGGTTAAGTACTGTTTCCCACGAGGATGAGGTTCAGCAGAGAAGATTGTTCTTCAAATGACCTGCAAAACAGACACCGTAAGCTCGTCACTGAGAAGGGGGGGTTCCTCCTTGTGACCACCCTCCGGCGTGAGAATCAGACAGATTGCTCTGAATATAAGTGTATATTAAGAGATTGCTAGATAAGATGAGATATCAGATGCTGTCCTTACCATTCCCCAAGGTGTTGGAGTATTTATAGCCGAAGGTAGGTTTCCTAGAAGGTACAGCCGGCTGAATAGTATTCCTGTTCCACCAACAGTGGACTACGCACAGGCCATGCTGGTTGGTGGATAGGCTACGGCCAGCAGTAAAGGTCGGCTGTACACTGTTCCTTTACTGCCGGCTACGCACTGTTCCACCAACTGTAGGCTGCGCACGTCCCATCGTAAGGGTTGGTGAGTAGGCAGCGGCTAATAGTGACAAACAGTACTAGAGGGTGATCCTCCTCGTATTGTTGTCGGTGAGCTGTCACCCTGTGATTGGTTCATGGGCTGTTCTGGTCAAATTGTCTGTTCCGCCTATACCTTAGTAGGTATAGTACGAAGATGTTCCAGAAGCATACGGACTGGCTCATTTAGGCGGGAGTATTCCTGCCTTGCTCATTCCTTCATGTGACTACTGAAGTAGCTAATGGGCCTTGTGCGTGTAGCCTTGCTGTTAGTGCGGGTAGCCTTTCCTGATGGCTTGTATCCGCAGCTGCGGGAACAGGCGGGGTACTTCACCATTGGAGGCTTTCCCTGCGGGTACAGCTGGCGTACTGCGCGTAAGGTTCTCTGAGCATGGTGGGTCCTGCTGGAGCAGTTGATCGTTGCGCAGACGTCCCTGTTCAAGGTGAGTCTTGCGGGTCCAACTGGGCTCTGCTGGGACCTACCTCTTCACTCGTCTACTATAACGTCTTCTAATTGTTTTTTTCTACAGCTTTCAGTAAAATGTTACTTTTTAAAAGTATGTTATTTATCTAGAAATGAGAACGAAATACGAATAATTAAACTGTTACTGGCTACTGCTTTTCCACTAATCAAGCCTACTACTTCATGGTTGAAATTCAACATGAATATCTTACAAGTTCGCCACAAAGCATACCTAGTTCTAGGCCTATAAACGAACCGAGCGTTCAGTGAACCGTTCAGCGGGAATTTCGTTTATGTTCATTCATTTAATAAACGAAGGACATGAACATATGTTTCGTTTGTTCATTTAGGTTCATGATTGTCTGTATATGCTTGTTAATGTTTGTTCATATATGTTCATTTGTGTTCGTGAATTGTTTGTTTAGATTTTAAATGAACGAACACGAACATGTTCATTTTATAAACGAACAAACATGAACGCAAATTTTGTCCAATTCAGTGTTTGTGTTCATTTGAAGTTAAATGAACGAACACGAATAGCGCTTGTTCGTGTTTCATTTTCGTTGGATCTTATGTAACTAAAGATATTAATTGAGTCAACTTACAATGATAATGTTAGTGGCGGATCACGCAAGTTTTCAATCCAATTTTGTTAAAAATTCACTTGCATTATTATTATTTCAATAAATATATAATAATTCCTTTTTAAGAAAGGCTAAGGTTGACCTTCACAATCAAATCATTATCATAGGGTTTTAATTTCATAATAATTAATACTTAAAGCCGTACAACATAAACATATATTCACCATAAATCATAATTGCACCTAAACAGTAACAACTCATCCGATAATTAAGAGATAAGAATCATCATCAGCCGAAAGAAGGAACCTGTAACGATGGCGGTGAGTCCAGATGCGTCAATTCCATTGGTAACCTGCTCGGCGGTTGAATACTGCGAGAATCCTGAAGGTCCTGGTCTTGCAAACAGCCACATGTCTCTCGATCGATATGATAGAGAAGATGAGAAAGTGAGTTGTAATGGACTACGCCCTGTAATCGTTTGCCCACCCATACTAATACTGTGACCTGTAACAACCACATGATGAATCAATCAAAGGATAACAACAGAAACCAATTTAATATTATTATTATATTCCCTTTCTTAAATATATCACCAATATATATATATATATAAACTTCCTCCTCTTCTTTTTTTTCAAACCTCAAAGGTAACTTGTTAACCCAAAACACCTCACACAAAAGAGATTATCTCAACTAATCCTATCCTACAATTAAAAGGTAAAACTCTTATCTTGTTTTGGTTAACGTTGTATTCAAGTTACCTTATTTTAGACATTTTAATTCACGAAACATCTATCTATACCCGCAGCTATTTATGATTACGTGTTATAATTGTATTAATTGAACTTATTTTTTCTTGCTTCTTATATATTACCGCATTCACCCTTCATGTGTGATTTACAAAATCAAAGAAAAATTGAGTTAATTTAAAAGAGAACTAGTTTAAAACAAGGCATTGTTTTAAAACTCTCGATTCTTTTTGTTTTCTCAAAATACTGTATATAATAAAAAACAAAAAACAGGGATGAGCAAATGATACAAAAATTTAAACAAGTATGGTGCACACGTATAGGGACCCTAAGCATGCTACTAGATCGTTACGTCTAACCACCTATCTTATAGCCTTCGGCTTTGATACCAATCTGTCACACCCCAACCTACGGCGTAATATGCCGGGGCGCGACATAATTGTATCATAGCTCAAAAGACACTAAAATAAATCCACGTATCAATATCTAAAATATTAAATTCATATTATTCAAGTACGCAAAAGCACAAGCATTGTCTCATAGAAATAAGCATAACAATTTAATAAAAAGAAATAAATAGTCTTTAATTCATCATTCATCCTAAGGTCCAACTACTATTTAATCCCTTGTTTCTTCATCCAATATAGCTACCTGCGTCATGCGGGAAAATACATAGTTTGTCAACATAAAGTTGAGCAAGTAATCACGGTTTTTGAATACTTATAATATAAAAATGATAATTCCTTGCGATAATATGAAATATTACAACTAGCATAACACCAATATAACAATAATATAAAAGTTGTCTTTTCACTCGAATCCCATGGATAACGAGTTACTCTGACGGCGTACGATCATACTAATGAGGATGAGGATGAGATACCAACCACCAAAACATAGAATAAACACATAGTCACATTTGCACGTATAACTAATTGAACAATATCATATAACGTAAATAGTGGAATTGTAGTGAAAAATGATTTAATACATAACGCCCCCAAAATGTAAAACGGTAAAAAGGGGGATGTGAATTACTTACATTAGCGAGTGGATTAGTGAAGATGAAACGACAATGAACAATTAAAGTGAAAACGATCAAGCTCCTCGAGATTTGCCGACAAAGATTCCTAGTTATTAAATATAATATAAATCAATTTATAAATGAAATATTACAAGACTTATAACGGACTTGAGGTTTGGTAGGGTTTTAAGCAAAACTTGAAATCAAATTACTAGATCAATTGCTAAGGTTATTAATCGGTTTAAATAATTTGAAGTCCTTTAGGGTTTAAATCATAATAGTTATGATTTATTATTTATTATTTATGATTTATTATTATTATTATTAGTGTTTATATTATTATTATTTGGTATTTATGTTTGATAAGTAATATGTTTTATCTAAATTTATATTTTCAAGTAAATAGTAAATAGCCGATATTAAGTATTAATACATGTTATATATATGTTTTGATGAAACACCAATGTTAATTAATTATATAAAAAAAATATAAATATGCATATATATTACGAAAAAAATATTTGAACCTTTTAGCTAGTTTGTTTTATTATGTACGTGAGAATAAGCCTTATATTCATTATATGAGCCGCGTATAATGAATTCATATGTAATTACATATGTATGTATTGACAAGAAAAAAAATGCGAGTTTCGGGTTCGTTTTGATTTAGAGTTATATATGTATATGGATAACAAAAAGAAGTTTAAAATACATTTAAAAATTTATTTAAAAACAAAACCGGGTTCCGGGTGACTCGAAGGTTTGGTTTTGCCAAAATTATATTTATTAAATAATGTTATTAAGCAATAATAATAATCAATGAAAATGTGGCTATTATAAAAAGAAAACCAAAAGCGGGTCCAGGAGGGTTCAAACCCGCGCACTAGGCCGGTTCAAAGCTTTAAACAAAACACACCAGCCAACAGGCTGGTGCTTCAACCAATTATAGTTATTGATTTGAAAACAATTAAACAGACAGCAGCCAGAACGCAATTTCAAATACAAACCCTAGACTTTGAATTCGGATAAATCGTTTGTTGTATGATTAAATTGATTTGGGGTTATTGATGCTTGGTTAAAAGCGAGTAATATGCATATAGTAATTACCGTTAATTGTCTTGAGTTGATGGTGAACGGCGTAATAGAGTTGCGGCCTTAAGAACGAATTCAAAACGGGTCTCTACGGCTTTATGTGCTGAAATTGAATTAGGGTTTTGTGTCGTGATGGTGAGGGGATTATGTGGTAGGATTTAATTGAGTTTTAATCTAGTATATATAGTGATTTAAGAAAGATTACGCCGCGGCTTTACCTTAAACGAATTAGCTGTCAATTTTGGTTCGATTTCCATGATTATACTGTCGGTAGGATCGGTTAAAGGTAAGGAACGATTTGATATAATCAATTTCATTGATTTGGCCGTTAATTACGGATCAAGCAAAGGATTTGGGTGGTGAGTGTCGGTGACGGGAAAAAGGAAGAGGAAAGAATATTTTATTAATAAAATTTTGAATAAGAATTGCATATTAGTCCTTGCTTGTTGATCTTGGATGCATAAATGGTTATGGTAATAGTTAGGGGTTGTTTTGTATAGTTTTGATACTTAGAATAAAAATAATAATCGAAACTAAGTCGGTGACGAGAAATCAAATAAATGATCAATAAATTTGATTTAATAAAATAGAACGAAGAATAAAATTTTAAACGGATCGGGTTTTAGAACCCGAAATTTAACGAATGTTACAAGCGCAACGCGCCGGGTAGTACCACTAGTTTTAGACATTTTAAATCACAAAACATCTATCTATACCCATACCCGTGACTATTTATTTATGATTGTTTGTTATAATTTTATTAATTGAACTTATTTTTTCTTGTTTCTTATATATTTCCAGTCACCCTCTTCATAATATGTGTGATTTAAAAAATCAAACAAAATTTGAATTTAAGAGAACAAGTTTAAAACAGGGCTATCGTTTTAAAACTCCCACAACTCTTTTTTTTTTCTCTCAAAATACAGTTCATAATAAAAAAAACAAAAAAACATGGATGAGCAAATGATACCGGATGCTACCAGTACCGAATTGAATAGCAACCTTTTAGGTTCCGGGATTGCCACAGTACATGAATTTTACCGAATTTTTGTCTTCGGTACCGATACCATATTTTTGGGATTTTCAGTACATATACCATGCTCCCCCTACACAAAAATATAGCACAACCATACAAAACGAAAATTCAACGCCGTTTCCACCTTTTTTAATTGTCATTTATATATTGTAATACAATGCGCAAATTAAAAATGCGACATTACAGCATAACTTTTAAAAAAATGATGTATATGCAAAAAGAATAACAAAACTTAGAAAAAAAAAGTAGTTATTTCAAAAAGTGCATTTTCATCATGTTTTTTTTTTCAGGCACTTTTACCTTATATAAAATTATATATAAGAAGGTTTCAATGTTTTCTTAGTCATACTTTTTACTTTAAGGAGCATCATTCTCTACGCCCGGCTTTAAAGGTGTGCGAGCCGCACCTTCGGCCGGAGCACATATTTTATGGGGACCAAAATTTTTTTACATTTTTTATGTGTTTAAACAAATATTTCTTGTATATAATAAATTGATTTTCATCACTCTTAAAATTATTAGGTCCAAACAAATTTATATTTTAAATCCAATGGTTAAAATTTAGGTTATAGGGCCAAATCAAAATGAAAAAATAAAATAAATGATAATAAAAAATTAATAATTAGTTAAAAAAAAAAGAAGAAAAGAAAACGCCAATCAAAATAATGCCTCTGACGACGCTTCGTCGTTCTCACCCCCCCCCCTTCCAAGTCCCAACACTCCGTTTTTAGTTCCCGGTCACCACTCACCACCATCTCCAACAGTCCACCACTGTCGGTGCCACCAAAAAAAGAACATCAACCATCGCCATACCAACTCAGTGACTCATAATGGTATGCTTTAAAGTTTTAACTATTTGACTATTTTATTTTATGGTCGTCTCGCTGTTCGGTCGAATGATTGGATATTTAGATAATATAAATTGTGAAGAGGTGATCAAACAATTTCTTGTCAAGAATGCTAGGAGAGTTTCACGAATTACCGGTTAGCGGTTAGCTATTATTATATTTGAATTTATTACTATATTTGAGTTATTTATTGTTATAATGTTAATGTCGTTTAAAAAAATTAGTTTATATATTTCGTTAATCGTTAGGGCTAACAGGTCTTTTTGTTTTAGCTCGACCAAGGTATTAAAATTCTCAGAGACGAACCTACCACTCTCCATCCTATTAAGTTCCGGACGTTGTCACATACGTTGATTTTCAGACAGCACTCAAATCTAATCTAACTATACTATTAAAGCAACAGAGTTTTTGGACACATGACGTCTTCTTATTAGTCCAACATATTGCTTCCATATATAACAAGCACTTCTTGGATTTTCTTCCTAAATCATAATTAAATAATTCAAAAATAAAATAAAATATCAAGCCTTTCTAGATTTTATTCACATATAAATAATTCTAAATTCATATTGAATGTCAATTTATATCATATGGCCATTAGACATATTTCAAATCATAGTCAATACATTAACTATCTTTAAATCATAGTCAATGCATTAACTATCTTAAAACCATTAATATAGTCAAGGTGGATCTTTAAAAAAATTATTATTTTTAATATTTTTATGAACAATCTAAATTATAAGTAATTAAATTAACTTATTTTCTTACGCAACGACTCAGAATCAAGTTCAGAAATCTATATCTATATCTATCTATATACTATACTAGATGATGACCGTGTCGTACCGATCATGCAAAAACCTAATTTTACCTATAAACAGGGTAAGTCAGTGATATAAGGCTAAATATATATAAATCCCTTGTATATTTAATATATTATTTTATTAGTTTTCGTTTGGTTTTTATTAGAATTTGTATATTACTAATTCATTTGAATATTTTAGGTTACGGGTTACAATCATGTCGAAAAGAGGGCGAAAATAAACAAAATGGGAAAAGGCCTGTCGCGCGGCACTTTGGGCTTAGTTCTCTAGAATCTTCTACAAATATTAAGTCTATAGGCTAAGATTACCAGGATCTTCTACTAATTTTAAGTTTATGGGCCTTGAAAGTCTATATAAACACCCATAAACTTAACCCTAATCATAACCTGAATACCCTAACCAACTTGGACGAATTTGGGAGCTCAAGAGGTGATCTTTTGGAGGTTTTGAATGCTTGGAATCATACGGTGGCGTGTTTATCATCCAAGGACGAAGACCACGGGTTTTATCGCCTTTAATCTTCCGTTCTTATTTATTTTTGCCATGAATTCCTTTATTATTGTTTTGCTTGAATTTATGATGTTAGGCTAAACACTATAGACTGCCTAGGCTTATGATGAACTTATTTTGACGTTGTGTTTTGACTTGGGATTTATTTATCGTTATGGTTTATGAACTAGTAAAAGGTTTAATTATATTAAATTGATGCATATGTGTGCTTAGGGTTGTTTGTTGAGTTTTATTATTCCATAGTTGCCTTGATTATTATTTGTCACTATGATAGGTTGCTATTAGGTCACCTACTTTGTGTTTTTGACTATTTTATGATTGATTTCGAATAAGATCATAGGAATAATATTATTTAATTAGATAAACCCAAGTGTACTGCTAACCTAAATCTGTAAAGTGCTAAGTTATTGATAGATCTTTATTATTTGATCTTGCTAGATTTAGTTCTTCGTAAGGAGTCCGTCTAGGTTTGATTATTTAATTATTGTCTACTGAATCAATTAAATATATTAAACTGCCTTTGATTCCGCGCTGTAAGGTAGGATTTCGTATAAATGAACTAAGTCATAAATAATTAGGTGACCGTAAGGAAACTTGATTTTTAATACTGGTGTGCATTAAAACTTATTAGAAACCCATAGGTGTCTCTTGAGAAGGGTCAGGGGTCCTGTTCGGGTTTTCTCTTAGGTGTCTATTTTACGATCCCAGTCCATAACTAAATATTTTCCCGATTAATTAACAACTGAAATTTAGGGGATTCTAGCCTAGGTAGTTATCTCATCATCATCTGAATTAAGTCCAAGTTCTAAGTTTAGTTATCTTTAGTTTTCTTAAATAGTTTAAATTAGTTTATTAGTAAACCCCCCCTAAAAAAATAATAAATAAATAGTCGTGTCTGTAGTTGAGTCTAATTTAGCTAGTTTACGTAATTAAAAGAGTCTCGTGTGTTCAATATCCTTACTTACTTAGCTGTACTAGAGTCGACCGGTTCACTTGCCGGTTAGTAGTTTAGTTAAGTTTAAGAGTCTAGAATTTATTACTTAGTGTCTAGATTAGCGTGTTTTTATATAACTACTTTTAGCACATCATGTTTTTGGCGCCGTTGTCGGGGACTCTTGGCAATTGCGTTATTAGCTTTGATTAGACTTACTTGCTATATACGTTCTATTTCTACTTTGTTTCATTTTTGAGTCGTAGGAGTTAGGGTTATATAGTTTACTTTAATTATTAGTTTTATTTCGGAGTCTTTTCATAGGATTCTAATTGCCCGTGTCTTTTATTTCTTTTGAGTCTCGTAAATATGTGTGAGATTTGTGGTGGACCCTATTTTACGCTTATATGTCCACAATATTTGGGGTGTTTATCACATTATTATGCTAACCCTCCTATGCAGCCGCAACAAAATTTTTTGCAGGGGCCTCCTTTGTATTATTACGATGATCTGTATCAACAGCCGCAGCGTAATCATTGTCAATTTGATGGTCAATATTCTGATAACAACCCTGTTGAGAATAGTTTGTCCGGGAGTAGTATAAAGAATTTAGAGAATATGATGGCTCAATATCTGGCTTCAGATTCCCAACAGAATTTAGCCAAACATGCTATCATCTTGAAAAATTGGCAGAGCATTATTATAGATCCCCAACGCACATTAAAGATCATTACTAGGAGATTGAATGAAGGAAAGGAGGAAGAGAAGAGATTGGAGTTATTGGAGTATGTTGACAAGTCAGATGAGGGGATCACTCAAGTAACGAAGACGAAAATGGACGATGAAGTCCCACCTCCGGTTCCACAAGTCGCTATTGCTAATTACTGGAGTGACTCTGATGATGAGATCGATGAAGAAGAATGGGCAGCTTATCAGAAGTCGTTAGTGAAGAAAGAAGTGATTGAGGAACAAGTGGCTTTTGGAGACTCACTTGAGTTGATGTTTGGTGTTGAAGAAGAGATGGAGGAGGAAGTGGATTTGGAAGATTCACTTGAGTTGATGTTCGGTGTGGAGGAAGAGATTGAGAATAAGTTGTGTGAGGTGGATGAGTTTTTGGATTTGGAGTTAGAAGGGTTGCCTGAGTGTGATGAGATAGGAGAGTTCGATTCGGAGGGTGACTTAGCATTTTTTGAATCCCTACTAGAAGACATTGAAGTGGTGGTAGTGGAAGACCTCCATAGTTGGCCCATGGAACTTATTATAAATGTTGCTCATAAATCAAAACCACGGGAGAAGGCGAAGAGAAGAGCATCCGTGAACCGAAATAATTTGCAAGTCAGAAGATGGTCTACATGAAAGAAGAAGCCATTGAAGTTCAAGAACGACCAGTCTTCTTGATACATGTCATGCATTCGGTTCTTGCCAGGTAAGTTTAAATTTTGGTGGTCTGGCCCGTTAAGAAGTTTTAAACCATTTTTCAATTCCACCGAGAAAATTTCAATGTTTAACAAGTACCGGGTGGAACTGAACGGGTTAGAGAGGGTCCAGGTGAAAGATAAACCTCCTGATTAAGTTTAAGTGTGGGGAGGTTCCACAGAGTTTGTATAATTGTCGAGTCACTAACGTAGTCTTTTGTAATTTTTCTTTTTTTTTGTGTTTTTAAGTTTTGTAGGATTTGAGCTAGAAGAGTATCCCCATGAAGTATAATGCAAAATTCAATTGTGGGGATGGAGCAGCAAGGAGCCGTATACTTTTTATTTATCTATTTGCTGCTTTTATTCATATTTTATATTGTTTAGGGTTGGATGGTCAGGTAAAATACTTAAGTGCTTAATATCTATCGAATTGATAAGATATTTTTAGATATTGTTTGTTGTTTTTGCCCCTTCCGTTCGTGTTTGAGAAAAGGAGATACCGTTTACTGAGTACGTTTGGAGTTTGAGGGCATTCATGGAAGAAGACTTTGGCATCATATATCATGCGCATATTACCAGCTAAGTCTTTTCCATTATCTAGCTTGTTTATTTTTGGTTTTTGTTTTTAGACTCTTAGTTTTTTTGTATTTCGAATTTATTTTTATTTTTATTTTTATTTTTATTTTAGTCCTTATCCTTGCATTGAGGACAATGCAAAATTTAAGTGTGGGGATAAGATATTTGAGTCATAGTAAAAAAAAATTGAAAAATAATTTTGAAAAAAAAAATGTCCCGTGAATATGGTTTTTTGCACTATAAATGGAAAATGATAATATAATTGGAAATTGGGTTTTGAAACTACTATAAATATGAGATAAAATAAAAAGAAAGCGTACTAAGCTTGGGATGTGTTGGTAGGCCCAACTAGTCTTGAAAGGTTTCCCATTGCATATTCTAAATAAACCTAATTAATCTTAGATTTTGTGGATTCTCATCCTAAGAGTGGTGTCCAATTTTATACGAGCTTAGAAATTAGTTATATATTTAGGTAAAAGATGCCTAAGTACACAATAAAAAAAAGGAAAAGAAAAAAAAATGTTAAAAAAAATAAATAAAAGTATTCCAAAAGTTAGTATGAAAAGCTAAAGAAAGTGAGAAAAGTTATGTAATGAAAAATGCCAAAGAAGCATTCTCAAAAATAGAAAAAGAGGCCAAAGTGCACATACTATACGAGACTGAGAATTTACGTGTTACCAAGGGGATGGTGACTCTGAGGATACACTATTGGGGCTCGAAAGTTTCTAGTCAATAAATATTTTCTTAGAGAATATATAGGACGAAGTCCAATAATATTTAGGACATGCTTGTACGACCTCACTTGACCTATCATCCATAATTCCATCTAAGTGTATTTTCTTCTTACCATTAATGGGTTCTTATCATATAATGATATGTTGAACCAGTTTGCTTCAACTCAATTTTTAAATGTCTTTACTATGCTTGAGATGGGGTAGGTGGATCTTAACTCCAAAGGTGTGAGACCTATAGGTTTTTGATATCACATGAACTAAAATGCTTTATGTGCGTGTGGGCTTGATAGGCTGGTGACTGGGTTTAAGTGGACAACAATATAGCAATCGCGGTTTTTACGTTTATCTGAGCTTTAAGATAACCTATATGTTTTTAAGACCGTATTTCTCCGATTCTTATCCCATTGACTTTTTCAGGGACGAAAAAACGATAAGTGTGGGGATATTTGATATAAGGCTAAATATATATAAATACCTTGAATATTTAATATAATATTTTATTAGTTTTCGTTCGGTTTTTATTAGAATTTGTATATTACTAATTCATTTGAATATTTTAGGTTCAGGGTTACAATCATGTTGAAAAGAGGACGAAAATAAGCAAAATGGGAGAAGGCCCGCCGCGCGGCACTTTGGGCTTAGTTCTCTAGAATCTTCTACAATTATTAAGTCTATAGGCTAAGATTACCAGAATCTTCTTACTAATTTTAAGTTTATGGGCCTTGAAAGTCTATATAAACACCCATAAACTTAACCCTAATCATAACCTGAATACCCTAACCAACTTGGACGAATTTGGGAGCTCAAGAGGTGATCTTTTGGAGGTTTTGAAGGCTTGGAATCATACGGTGGCGTGTTTTTCATCCAAGGACGAAGACCACGGGTTTTATCGCCTTTAATCTTCCGTTCTTATTTATTTTTGCCATGAATTCCTTTATTATTGTTTTGCTTGAATTTATGATGTTAGGCTAAACACTATAGACTGCCTAGGCTTATGATGAACTTATTTTGACGTGTGTTTTGACTTGGGATTTATTTATCGTTATGGTTTATGAACTAGTAAAAGGTTTAATTATATTAAATTGATGCATATGTGTGCTTAGGGTTGTTTGTTGAGTTTTATTATTCCATAGTTGCCTTGATTATTATTTGTCACTATGATAGGTTGCTATTAGGTCACCTACTTTGTGTTTTTGACTATTTTATGATTGATTTCGAATAAGATCATAGGAATAATATTATTTAATTAGATAAACCCAAGTGTACTGCTAACCTAAATCTGTAAAGTGCTAAGTTATTGATAGATCTTTATTATTTGATCTTGCTAGATTTAGTTCTTCGTAAGGAGTCCGTCTAGGTTTGATTATTTAATTATTGTCTATTGAATCAATTAAATATATTAAACTGCCTTTGATTCCGCGCTGTAAGGTAGGATTTCGTATAAAGGAATTAAGTCATAAATAATTAGGTGACCGTAAGGAAACTTGATTTTTAATACTGGTGTGCATTAAAACTTATAAGAAACCCATAGGTTGTCTCTTGAGAAGGGTCAGGGGTCCTGTTCGAGTTTTCTATTATGTGTCTATTTTACGATCCCAGTCCATAACTAAATATTTTCCCGATTAATTAACAACTGAAATTTAGGGGATTCTAGCCTAGGTAGTTATCTCATCATCATCTGAATTAAGTTCAAGTTCTAAGTTTAGTTATCTTTAGTTTTCTTAAATAGTTTAAATTAGTTTATTAGTAAACCCCCCCCCCCCCCCTTAAACAAATAATAAATAAATAGTCGTGTCTGTAGTTGAGTCTAATTTAGCTAGTTTACGTAATTAAAAGAGTCTCGTGGGTTCAATATCCTTACTTACTTAGCTGTACTAGAGTCGACCGGTTCACTTGCCGGTTAGTAGTTTAGTTAAGTTTAAGAGTCTAGAATTTATTACTTAGTTTCTAGATTAGCGTGTTTTTATATAACTACTTTTAGCACATCAGTCAGGTATCGAATCCATAGGAGCATGTGGTCAATGTCATACGTTTGTTCGTTTATTTAACTATCTTTACAAAACAATTATAATGAACAATTATGAAGATTTGTTAAAAGTACTAATCGCACTAGCAAATGTATTGGTTTTAATATCAATTATATAATTAAGCAAAGTTCAATCAATAGCAAATCACACCCGGGAATTTAAGTGAGCAACTAACAGTATTCTCAAGCAACTTAATAGATTAATTATCATTGATCATCTAAAGATTGTTTAACGAGCTAAACCTTAGGCATCAACAATCGCTAACACACGGAACTGGTTATCAAAGGTCCCTGCTAGTGTGACTCAACTAAGGGCAATTGTACTCTTTCTTGCAATTAACAGTCGGCACAACCCTATAAGCAATTATTATAGCAATCGGAAAACTAATCATTCTGATCGACAAAAACCTAAACCGACTGAATGCACAACAATACCAAACATCAATACTCATAGATTAACGAAAGACAATTACAATTAGTTGTTCTAATACTTGAAGAGAATACTGAAAAATTGCAAACTTTACATCCCAGGAATGACTCAAGAGGATTCAGCTACTCATGATCTTCGATTAGTCTTCGGCTATTGATTCAGGATGATGAACTACGAATCCCGAGGTGATCGTAGGCGATCCGGAGCTCCCGGAATCGCCCCTTGTCGTTCCAAAATGGCTGGAAGTCGTTATATCTGATTAGGGTTCATAAAATAGAAGATATAGGTCAAAACCCGTTTTTTTCCCGTTTGTGGGACCCATCGCATATCGCGATGGCCATATGTGACATCTGCCCCGATCCGACCCGACCCAGGTACCCGTTTCTCTGACCCGATCTCTTTCTTTTATGATTTAATATTTATTTATACTTATATTGTACTTTTAATAATAATAATATATTTTCCTTCCCGCCTCTTTCTCTCTCTTTCTTTCCGCCGTCCCGTCCCTCTTCTTCTCTCTTTCCGCCTTCTTTTCCCTCTTGTCGCCGTCCCGCCCTTACGCCTTGTTTCCCTCTTTTTCTTCTAACTCTTTGCTTGTCCTTTGTTCCTTTCCGCCTAAGGTTGTCTGCACAGCTCCACGCGCCAGACTCCTTACAAGGAAGCCTGCGTGAAGACCATCTGTTCCAGCGATACGCGAGACGAACTCTTCTCGCAGCACGCTAAGAATTGTAATTCTTCTCGCAGCGCGCTAAGAAATGTGATTCTTCCCGCGGCGCGCCTTAGCCTTCTCGCGCTAACCCCTTTGAGTTTTCTTCTGTTTAATCTAGCCGTTTGCTTTTGTGTTGTCTTATCTTCTGTGCTGTTGACCTGACCTATCTTATGTCTGAAAAGCCACTTTTGGCGCAGCACGCGCACCAACCCCATTGGTTGGCAGAAAAAGTGACTGACATTATCTTTTGAGATCTGCTTTTCCATGCTTGACCAGTACCTTTATCTGATCCGCCCATGCTTTTTACTGTTAACCTGTCAGCTTTTTCTCTTTTTCCCTGCTACCATATCTTTTGATATCTTTTGCTTTTGGAATCTTTTGCTTTTTGGAGATCTTTTTCCCTTTTCTAGGGATTGTGTTCCCTAGGGTTTCTCTATAAATAATAATGTTATTTTCCTAACACTACACACACAAAGCACTTAATCTCTCCTGTTCTCTCTTCTTCCTTGCTCTCTGCCGTTGATCCTCTGTCGCCTCCTCTCTGCCTCCGTCTTCCTCCCTGTTCTGCCCTGCCTTCCGGTAATATATATTATATATAATAATTTACTTACTAATTATGCTAACTTATATTCAAGACTTAAAACCAATCGTTAAAACAATAATCTTTAATTATAGGTTAACTTGTGCTTGTTTAAAGTTGGTTCTTGCTTTATCTTACACCGCATCGTTTATCAAGTGAGTAATCTCGTACCTAATCCCTTTTTATTTTTAATGTTTTGGGATGTTCATGTGTTCATACAAACTTGGAGTATTAAACTTGTTTATGAACTTTAGTCGCGCAGTATCCCATGTGTTGAGGACGTAGACTTGGCTGTTTATTTGTATGTGTGGATCATTAACCGTCTTGTCGGTCTATTCCGCAGTTCTCATGGTACCATTAGATGAACACGGGAGAACTATCGTTTATGATTTTCTCTTTTGTTTACACTTGCACAGTCTTTCTTGTTTGTGAGCTCAATTGTGAGCACTGGCAGTCTATGAATCTTAGAGTTGGTCCCGATCAGATTACACCCTTGTTGAAAACCAGACATACACATGTTGCGCGCAGATTTATTATTATCTATGTATTGTATTAAACTTGATTTCTCACCAACACGCAAGTGTTTGACGTTTATTTTAACACATGTTCAGGTTTGCAGTAGCTGTTTTGGAGCTTGAGGACACGTAGGAAGTTTTCTTTATTTTGGACCTAGATTAAAATGTATCAAGACAAGTTTTTTTGCTGTTCGAATATTTTGATTTATAATATATTGATTTATGATGATTTATGTTATCTTGTGTTTACTTTGCGCGTGCGCGAATGAATGTATTTATTAAATATTGACACCCAATAGTGTCACGAGTAATGAAACAATATGTGGCGCCCCGATGTATAATCCGCCTTTGGTCGGGGTGTTACACCATATGCCCATCCAATCGCATAGCGCAATGAAAGATAACCTCATTTTTGGATTCCTCTTGTCGAGAAACCCAAAATTCATATATTATGGGTTCCGTAACTCATTTTCTAGCCCATGATATGCTAGTTTTACTTCTTGGTTGCTTTTTGTGAACCAGTCTTGTTCAGTTTTAGCATCGGCTTTAGGTTTATCATCCAAACTCTTCCCGAAACCTTCTAACGATCAATGACCTTCTAACGAAACCTTCTAACACTTCCTAATACTTCAATTTATGCTCCGGTCTTCCCGAGATAACATTCCATGCTCGTACAAGTCTCCAATTTAGCATCTTTAACGATCAATGATCTTAAATACAAAGCACGTATGAAGTACCATAGTTCTAACAATATACTAAACAAAACTACATAATTAACACGCTAATATATATATATACAAAATACCCGATCATCACTAGACTATTGACCCGTGTACGACACTGGTGGAAATATAGAAATCGTCTAACAAACACATATAATTTTAAAGGAGAAGATAATTTGTAATATATTTTTTGAGACGACAACATATATTTCTTAATAATACCGGTACAAAAACAAATATTTCTTAAATATAACGTTCAACCAAAATAACATTCAATTTACAATTATTAGAAAAATAATTAAAACTTGTAAATGTAAAATTCACAAACTACTAAATATTTCCTTATCATATGGATATAATCATTATTCATAGAAAATGTTTCTTTTCAATAATGTGGAATAAATATCCATGCATTTGTATTAAATAAAAGTAGTCACAAAAATCTAAAATTATTATAATTGAAAATATATTATACAAGCTTTCTGTGCATCGAAATTCCACAATTCAAATTAATCTATCATCAGCTCATGATAATCAAGCCAAAAAAGTTTGGATGTATATAATAAACTATAAACATTACTGTTTGATGTATTGTTACTATTTTTGTAGTATTTTTTGTTTCGCCTTTGGTACAAAACCATTCTTCTATGTCGTCGATTATCAGCTGCAATTGCTATTTTAGTATTTATCGTGACAACTATTAAATTAAAATAACATAAAAATGGTTTAATAAATATTCTGGTATAACAAATGAAATCAAGTGTGAATAGATGTAGTATATACAGAATGTAAATTATTTGAAATAACTAACCTATGTTTGTTGAACTTGTACATATAGAACCTTGCATAATATTTGGCACTTGATTTTCTTTTCCACCATCTATTCGATTATCATTAATTGATGGTATTGGACAAGTAATTGCATTATTTATAAATATACTACAATAATCATAAACTATAATAACTTTTACTTGTTATAAAAACCAAACTATGCCCCGAGCTAAAATATACAATTGTTAAAATGTTTACTGGTTTTATTAAGTACTTAAATAAATGTTTCTGTAATATGTTAATATAATTATGGAGGTTTTGGTTGTCAACAAAGGTGAAATATAAATTGATTATTATTTAAAAAAAATTAGCAGAAACGTTTATGGTAATTGTTCTTTTGTAACTCTACAATCAATTATGTTAGTTTACTTATTTTTAAGTAACTATGTATTTTACATTTTGTACAATTGATATTACATTAAAAAATGTTATTTACTTTACATTAACGTTTATAGTATATCTTATAAGTTGATGTAAACTTTAACTTAAATCTAATAGCATAACAAAATAAATTTAAATATACGAAACTATATTAGCGCGTTATAAATAAATTGTAACTGTTGAAATGCTACTCGGTTGTTCTCTTGACATTGATGCTGCACGTTCAAAAAAATGCATTATTATATAACATTTAAAGGATAAATAAAGAATATTAAAACGACAAACCGCTTGAATTCTCTTATTGGAAGAGGTTGATTCAAAAAAAATTATGCTTCTTTGATTTTGAAGACATCTGTAATATAATATAATATAATACAATATAATATAATAAGGTTATCATATGAAAATCAGGAACATAAACATGTACAAAAAAACGTATACAACATGGCGTCTAATTTTGTTGATTTAACGAAGGATTTTAGTCCACAAAACGTAACAATTAAAAAAAATGGGACAAAAAAGGAGTATTATGTTTAGCCACAATTGTTGTTGTTTTGTTATCTTGGATGTTCATAAAGATTGTAAACACATGCAAATTATAAACATTACCCAGAAAACATATAATACACCTTTGTCTACTCCAAGCGAAGAATATCGGTTAACTTAAAACGACATGAAGGATTACAAAATCGTTAATCTAAAAATTTATAACCCACCAACAGTGTGTCTTGAAACATTGTGTGTTGAATTTAGATGAACAAAATATGTAGATATAAATAGTATTTAACTTTTTATAGGTAAGTTTGGGAAATCACAAAGATTTTCTAATAATTGATGTGTGTGTGTGTAAAGAATTAAAATAATATAAGGAATTCAATAAATTAGGAAAACGTTTGTTAACAGACGACCATGCTGTTATTGTGGCATAATATATGTTTTTGATATAAAATACACCAATGGCTGAGTTGACTGGAAATTGCTTTGACTAATTATTTGAATATCTAATTCATTAGCATTAATTCCGGCCTAGAAATATATTTTTTTATTTTTGTATTTAATTATGAAGAAAATAGGAGAATGCTTTATATATATACAGTAGAAACTCTATAAAATAATACACTTGTAACCACCAAAATTTATTAGTTAAAAGAGTTATTAATTAATCGATAAATTAATAATTATTAATTTATATATTAATTTATATTATATTAATTTATAGTAGAATGTTCTGACTCACCCAGAAGAAAATGTAGTTGCACAGTTGTTGACTGATGAAGAAATTATTGAAAGCGTTATTGGAATTAATAAAGATGATATCGATGAAAAAGATGATGAAAGTTCTACAATGGAGCCCCCTTCGCGAAACGAAGCTATTAAAGCGGCAATCACATTGAACAATTTCTTGTTGAGCTATGAGAAAACAACACCAGAAGTTCTTACCATGCTAAGGAAAATTCGAGACGAGATTCAAGAGGAAATTGATTTCAACAAAAACAAAAGACAATTGAGTCATTTTTCAATAAACCTTCATAAATCATTCATGTAATATGCTATATATAAGGAATTATTAATTTATATTTTATATGGGGTCTAAAGAAATTATCAAAAATGTATTATCTTATAATTTTAGCGAATTATTAATTTAGCACCCTATCCCCGAGTCGGGACCGGCAAAAAATATTATCTTAGAGAGTTTATTAAATAATCGAGTATTAATTTATCGAGTTTCTACTGTGTATATATATATATATATATATTCCGCCACAATTGCAGCAGAGGTCACCCCAGTGGCGATGGCTGCCGCCCTGTAACAACAATCTATACCTAAAAAATGCATTTTCATTTTTTTTAAATGAAAACAAAACTCAAAGCTGTTAGTTTTAGATGATACGATCATACAAATCAAATACAGGTTAGTTGAATCTAACACACAAGGCAAGCATGAGGCGTTTGATTCAGAATGGAATGATGCAGATTTGATACACCTCAATTGAAACTATAACAGTGAAAACAAACATCAGAATCAATAGTAGAATACAATTCAATTCAACAAAGCAAATACCTGAAGATTGAATATGCACAAGAAATCGACCTAAAACATCTAAATACACTCCAATTGAAGCTTAGTTCAAGAGGGACGACCCAGAGTTTAGGGCAAACTCGAATAGCCCAAAATTTGAGAAATTTAGGTTACCTTAAGTTTTGAGTAGCCTAGAAATTGAAGAAAAAGAACCTGAGCAGCCAAAGGAAGGAAGAACGGTACCAATTGAATGGATGGTCGTCTATACTTAAGGAAGAATGGTTGTGACGATGACATTGAATGAATTATTAATGCTAGGATTGAATGGATTGTTAATGCCAGCGATGATAGAAGGTCGATTGTGTTGATTGTAATTTGAAATAGATAGCAGATGCATTGAATGATTGTTGAATCAAGCGTTCCGTAGGATACCGTAATGATTATGTATTGGCATGTTTTTAAAGGATGTCTTGAATGATTGTTTATTTCGTCGGGATAGTTGCCGGCATAGTTGCCGGAGGATTAATTATCATTTACTATAACGACGTCTCCATGAGAGAGAAAATGATAAGGGCTAAATTACGATTTTAGACATTCAATATGTATTATAGGTAAATATAGATAATAGGGATGGGCCAATAATATGATGCCATGTGTCCAAACATCATATTTCTTTAATAGTATATGTAGATGTAGATTAAAACAAGATCCTTTTTGGGCACGTCCCTTTCTTATTGGTTAACTTGGCTATTTTTCATAAATAACTTGCTTATTGGTTAACTTAGCTATTTTTCATAAATAACTTGCAACCTTAAAATTTCTTACTATTAAAATAATTTTATATTAAATTAAAAAAACCTCCTATTGAATGCACCCGTTTACTATATCTTATAACCCATGGCCCATTTAATCCGAATATTTCATGGATCGTTTGTTAGTTATATGAGATAATTGATAAAAATGATAATTTATAATTCATGTTCTTATTGCATGATTTTGTAAAGTGTGACATTAATCAAGTTTTGAATCCGAAACCCGACCCGTTTAGATTTTTGGAGTACCCTAAAATTTAATGTTTTATACGAGTATTTAGATAGTGAAATCGTTTTTCAAATTTTATAAACTTAATATTTTTTTATGAGAGGCTATTTAAACTTGTGTTTATGACGTAATAATATAATATATAGATTGCTAATAACGGTTTAAATCATTATTCTTTTCAAATCCTAATAAATGGTTAAATAAGCTAATAATTAGAAAATGTGCTTTTCAAATTTAACAATTTAATTATATTAAATTCAATAATATTTGTAAGTAGAAAATTATTTGTAATATTGGATGAATGTTATAGAGTAAATGATTTATATCACTAAATGAAAATTTAAGTAAAGTTATAACATAAGGTGGTTACGATTTATAGATAGTTAAAGAAAGTTGAATTGTAAGAATAATTATAATAATTATTGCATTCATTTAAATTTAAATTGGAATGAACTAAATTGTCGGTTCACCATAAAAAGTTTTAACTATCTTATGAAACTGATAAATAATTGTTATTATTAGCCTTAAAAAACAAGTTTTCTTTAAACCCTTTTAAATACCGACTTATCCTCTTTTTCGAGCACCCCCCCCCCCCTCCCGGCTGTTGTTATTCAAATCATGTATCAGTCAAGGTATTTAAACCATCCATTTACTTGTCTCTTTATTATGAATCAAAGCCCTAAGTTTATTTTTTCTGATAGTATGGCATGAAAAAAAAAATCAAATTTTGGTCATTCAGTTTGGAATCAGTTATGGGGTTTGAATGAATATTCGATTTGATTCTTTTATATTGTATTAGTGTTATTTTCAAATTTTGAACCACTTTTCCTTTTTATTAACTATTTATGAAATACATTATTTATAGTGTAATAAGATCTGATTTTACTAATAGTTATATTAAAAATATAAATTAATCATTCCTTTAAAATTATGATTACTTATAAACTGATTTTACTTATATATATGTAAATTTATCTGTTGATATTAATAAAAAATTTTATATATCTTTAAATAAATAAATACATATGTTTAGTTAACAATTTTACTAATTTCTACCCATTTAATACACGGGTTATTAACCTAGTAATAGCATCCGAGCACATAAAGCATCCGTTAATGCCATTAAAAGAAACCTCCCGTGGAATATGCTCATGGAAACGTACAGATATTCATCTTGAAACATATATAAAAGACTGTATTTTGTTAAATGAATGACACGACACATAATAATATTCACTTGAATCTGTTACGTACGTGTCAATCATTTAAACCACCAACCGCCACACCACTTATTTCCACCCTTGTTCACAAACTCTCATTAGTCATTCCCATCAGTCATATGTCAGGCGGTGTTGCACCGATACCCCACTCAAACAACGAGAAACCATCTTTCAATTTCCGGCGAAGCACCCTTACTTTCCAGAACCTCAACGCCGCCGCAGTCGCCCTCATCCTGGCTCCCTCGGGTATGATCGGCCCCCAAGACGCCGCCTTTGTCTTCTCCTCCTTCTTCTACATCTTCTTCCTGTCCAAGATTGCCTTCCCCAACCTCTCCACCACCCATATTCGCCGCCCACCAACGCCTCCTCACCGTCTATGTATCCATTGGAGCGCTTATCGGACTCGTCCTCCCCGTCGCCTACATCGCTCACGGCGTTTTGGCAGGTATTACTATTACTGTGTCCGTTTAATGAACACCATATTGAATAATAAAGACTTCCTATTATTATTGTTATTGTTATGTTACACAGTTTTGGGTGGATTCGGTAATTGAGTTTACGTCAGGTGGTTTCAGTTCTAATTTCTTAATAAATTAGGCTTGTGGTGGTGGTGCAAATAGAGGCCTTAAAGCTAAATTGGCGTTAAAGCTCAGTTGGTATCCATAACGCCAACTATATCTCGGCATTATGGGGGTGCTAGTTACCACTATAACTAGCCTTATGGCTTATGGCATGAAAAAGTGGGGAAACTACTAACAACCAATCATATTTGTTTATTCTTTTGTTTTATTTTTTCCACCATCCATAACTAGTTGTTAACCCACATGGTCACAACACCCTAGCTAGTTAATGAGTTGATGGTTATTCATGTTATGTGATACTGATGCGACATTTTAACTAGCCTCATAACGACCAGCTTAAGATTTCACTAGGTTGAGGTGTTTTTTTAATTAATTTTTGTTCTCAAAGTTTGGGTGTTTTTTAATTAATCGGGTTTCAGGCTGCTTAGGGTCGGGTTTGGTAATCGAGTCCGGGCAAGTTTTGGGTGGGGTTTCGGTAATCGAGTTCAAGCCAGGTTGTTTCAAGTCGGTTACCTTAATCTATTACAGTTAAAAACTAGCACCGTTTATTACTAATCAACTGTATTACATGAGTACCATATTTAGCTATAATTATAAACAAAACTTAAATCAAATAACCTTTTATAATCATTATATTTATATTACACTAAACCTTAATAACATATTATCTCCTATCCTGTGCTTTATGAAAGGTGATAAAGAAAGTGTGAAATCAGCTGCACCACATGTTTTCTTGCTGGCTAGCCAAGTGGTGATGGAAGCGGTGACATTTGCCGGCGGGTATTCGCTGCCGATTAGGGTGTTCGTGCCGGTAGCTTATAACGCGATGAGGATGTATGCAATATTGGATTGGTTGAAGTGTGAAATGATGAAGGTGCATGAAGGGGAGTATGGGAGTAGTAGAAGGTTGAGTGTGGGAATAGGTTTGGTTATGGTGAATATGGTGTTTTGGGGGTTTAATCTTTTCGGGTTTTTGTTGCCATTTTATATGCCGAAAGCTTTTAAAAAGTACTATGATGATGAGGGCAAGGACAAAGATTCATAGTTGTGTTCTTGACTGTAGTTTGTTGTGTTGATATAGTTATATATGGATTATATGTTGAAAGATAACCATGCTTTGGTTTTAGACTTTGTTAATAGGTTGGCTTCATTTTAGTTTGAAGTTTTGTTAGTAGAATACTAGAATGGCATCTTTTAAGGCTTATGAGCAATGGATTTATTCGGTTAATTTGGTTATAGAAAAGGCTTTTGACGGCAATACTAACAAGTCTTGTCGGTTGTTTTTAAGTGATGGCTCGTCATTATCAGTCTGGCAAGGCGATACGCCCCATATACGCACATAGTCATACTAAGGTATTTTAACAATTTCTTAGCTCTTCACTTATGTGTTGTTTGCTTTTTAAGAGGTAAAATGTCTGCAGTCTGCGGACCATATCTGCAGGCATCTGCAGCAGAAGAGGTGGACCAAACCTCTGCAGTCTGCAACAAGAAGACTGTTTGTTTTTTAACGTCTGCAGACTGCTATTATAAATGGAAAATTAAATAAACCGATTTTTTTAAACTTTATTCAACAGCAAACTAGTAATAATCGTACAATTTTAACAATAATCAAACAACAAACATTCATAAACCTTCTACAAACTTTAAAATCAACAACAAACTAGTAATAATTGAACAACTTTAACAAAAAATCAAACAACACATTCATAAATCTAAACCTTCTACAAACTTTATTCAACAACAAACTAGTAATTATAGAACAATTACAATAATGGTGAATAGACTATCAAATCTTGAAGAAATAAGCATGCCAAGGTAGATGATGGTGGAGGTGGCAGCTAGGGCTGGAGGTGGCAGAGCAGCGTGCGACGGCGGTGATGTGGGGAGAAAGGAAGGCAACGGCGATCGGCTGGCGGTAGGTGGAGGAGCAGTGGCGGTCAGCTGGGTTAGGTGGAGGAGCAGCGACGGCTATTGTGACGCCAGAGGTGGAGGTCGCGGTGGTGCGGTGGTGAAGGGGAGGAGAAGGTAGAATGAAAGGGGGCTAGGGTTTGGAATAATATAGAAGATGTAGAAGATCTAAAAAGAGGAAGACCCATGTCTTCCGGGATAAGAGGGTGCGAAAACGTTTTTTAATGAAATGTCATCAGAAAAACAAACAGTCTGCAAGCCTAAAGGTCTGCGCGTGGTCTGGGCGGCGCAGACATAAGAAGCCAGAAAGATCTTCAGACAAAAAACAAACACCACCTTAATCATAAGAATGCTCATGTCATGTTGATCTGGCAAGTTGATCAAATGAATGCATATACGAGTCTAATATGACATTTTGACCATTTAACAATTTCTCAACTCTTCGGTTAATAACTTAATTATAAAAATTAAGTTAATTATAAAAATACACATGACATGTTGATCATACAAATGCATAAACTATTTAACAATTTCTCAACTCTTCATTAATTATAAAATAAAAATGCACATGACATTTGATCATACAAATGCATATGAGTCATGACATTCTAGTCATTGAATATATATATATATAAAAGGGAGTGATATTTTAAGAATCATGTTGAGTTTTAAGAACTTAATTCTTTGCCACACATTTTATTAAATGGATTGGATTGTGTAAAAAGTCAAAGTAGGAGAGAGAATAAAGTTGTAAGTGATTACACTAATTTTTACGTCCATTACATATGTGTAATAAGTCGACTCGGCGCGTAAAAAATTCTGTAATTTTTTTTACGTGTATGTAACTTACATATATTACGCATGTGTAAAAAAATTTCGAAAAAAAAATCGTTAAACTGAGTTTTTTCGGGTTCTTAAAACTCAAAGGGGTTCTCATTTGAAATCTCCCATATATATATATATATATATATATATATATATATATATATATATATGGGAAGGTTAACGTCTAAATGAAATTAAAGTACCAATCATGAGAATCAAGTGGAATATTTATATATACAAGTAGAGTAATTATGTAATTATACTATGATGTAATTAATTTACTCATAATTACTCTACTTGTATATATATAATTACTTTACTTGATTCTCACGATTAGCACGTTAATTTCATTTATATTTGATTCAAACCCTATATATATGCACGCACACATATACAACATTTCTTTTACACTTTAAGTGAGCATTGATATGATGATTGAATATATATATATGTATAGGCAAAGTATAGAATGAAAACCCACTTGAGTTGTGAAAACCCACGAAAACCCTATGTAACATCATTTTTTTTTTGTTACATGTAATATATGTTGTAACATTTAATACAAATCATCGAAACATAAAAAAAAATTGTTTTGCTATTTTTTGACATTTTTTTACTAATTTTTTATATGTTTTTAGGAGAGAGAAAAAGTTATATTTATGTTAACAGTTTTTATTAACTTTAATTGTGGACCACAAGATTTAATTTTTAATTAAAAACATGTTGTTGAAAACGGGTTTCTAGAGTTTTCACAACTTAAGTAGGTTTTTATTTTATCCTAACTTAACCTATATATATATATATATATATATATATATATATATATATATATATATATATATATACACACGAGCCATATGACATTTTAATCTTTTTTTAACTTACGGGCAAGGCGATACGCCCCATATATGCACATAGTCATACTAAGGTATTTTAACAATTTCTCATCTCTTCACTTAATCATAAGAATGCTCATGGCATGTTGATCAAATGAATGCATATACGAGTCTAATATAACATTTAGACCATTTAACAATTTCTCAACTCTTCAGTTAATAACTTAATTATAAAAATACACAGGACATGTTGATCATACAAGTGCATAAACTATTTAACAATTTCTCTACTCTTCGTTAATTATAAAATAAAAATGCACATGACATTTGATAATACAAATGCATATGAGTCATGACATTCTAGTCATTGAATATATATATATATAATATATATATATATGAGAAGGTTGACGTACAAATGAAATTAACGTGCTAATCGTGAGAATCAAGTAGAGTAATTATATATGTGTATAGGGTTTGAATCAAATATAAATGAAATTAGCGTGCTAATCGTGAGAATCAAGTAGAGTAATTATATATACACATAGTAGAATAATTATATGTAATTACATAATTACATATAATTATTCTACTATGTGTATATATAATTACTCTACTTGATTCTCACGATTAGCACGCTAATTTCATTTATATTTGATTCAAACCCTATACATACATACACACACATACGAGCCATATGACATTTTAATCATTTTTTTAAAATCATTTTCAACATTTCTTTTACACTTCAAGTGAGTTTTGATATGATGCTTAACAATTATTATATATATATATATACACGAGCCATATGACATTTTAATCATTTTTCAACATTTCTTTTACACTTTAAGTGAGAAAGTGAGTATATTGATATGATGCTTAACAATTTATCAAGCCTCTTCACTTAATTCTCTTTACTCACACTTAAATAATGTGTATTACAGAGTCAATGACGTTTTAACAACAAACCATATGACATTTTAACAACTTCTCAACTCTCGTCACACTTTAACATGAGTATGTAAGGTTTTAACAATTTCTCAGCTCTACATTTTTAGACAATTGCTCTTCATTTTAATCATATCGCACATGACACCGCACTTTAATTATGTGTATTACGTGAGTCATATAATATTTTAACAATGTTAACTCTCTTCACATTTTAACATGAGTCTATGTTGCTTTATCAATACTTCAACTTAGTTACACCCTTTAACATGAGTCGTATGTTGTTTTAACAATTCTTCCAACTCTTTTCACACTTCAACATGAGTCATATGAAGTATTAATAGTTCTCAACTCCCTTCACTTTAATCATATGGATGCACATGAAACTTCAATCATGAGTATTATATGAGTCAATGACATTTTAACAATGTTAACTCTCGTCACATGTTTAATTGAGTCATATGATGTGCTAACAATCTCTCTACACTCTTTACTTTGATCATAACATGAATATACATATGACACTTTAATCACATGATTACACATATGAGTCCTAGCACTCTCTACACTCTTCACTTTGATCATAACATGAATACACATATGACACTTTAATCACAAAATTATACATATGAGTTAATAATTAATTACTCAACTCTTTTCGAATTTTAACGACGATACGAAGCATATACACATGAGTCGTATGACATCTTAATAGTTTCTCAAGACTAAATATTAAAAATGGGGTGGGCCAAAACTACCAGAGTCAGGGGCGGCCCTATAGTGTTCCCGGGTGAAGCTAGGGCTTGAGGCCCCAAAAAAATAAGGCCCTCGTTTAAGAGATTAAATATTTATATATTTGCATAAAACCATCTTAAAACCATGTAATTGAAACTTAATCTAACAATATATGATGGCCGAGTGGTTTAATTAATAGTCATCTAGTTTTAACTTTTAACCAACATTCCTACACAGGTTTGAGTCTCTAGGACTGCTTTTCATTCTTTTCTTTTATTTTAGTCGTTTTATATTTTTTATTCAAATTTTTTTTCTATTTTCTTCCCTAGGTATAGGGCTGGCAATTTATACACGACACGTACTTGCACAACCTTAACAGGTAACGGTAAGGCCTTAACAGGTTTCGTGTACTAAACAGGTAGACACGAATTTACCTGTTAATTTTCGTGTCTAAATAGGTAAAATACATGTTTTCCTGTAAGTACCTGGTTAAATTTTTATAATTAAATATATATATAATATTATAATTATAAACTATTATTATCCCCAAACCCTAACTCACGTTTCCACTTTCCACATTCAGATTTCAGATATCCACATTCACTCCATCGCCGCCACCACTTCTCTGGACAAACCCCTCTCCGCTCGCCGCCCCTCTCCGGTGGTTCCCTCGCCGCCGCCGCCCCTCTCCGCCCACCGGTGATTCCTCCGCTGCCACCACTTCCTCACCAGACTTTCTCCTCTCCGCTGTTAGAGCCGCCGCCGCCCGCCGGTGCTTCCTCTTACTTGGTAAGTTATTAATCTTTACCTACCTATTATTCCTTAAACAGGTTGTCAAATATGTGTTACTAAACAGCTCTTATCGTGTATTATCGTGTATTACAGGTATTAACAGGTTCGTGTTCGTGTTTAAGATACAGGTACACGAAAAGTTTTCGTGTCATGTACAGGTATACCCATTTCGTGTTCGTGTCTTATCGTGTACGGGTATATACGATATGCCAACCCTACCTAGGTATATTAACTAACATTCCTACTCAGGTTCGAGTGTATAGGACTGCCCTTATTCTTCTTTTTATTCCCCCTTCTTTTTAGTTGTTTTATTTATTTTTTCCCATTTTGTTTCTATTTTCTTCCCTTGGTATGTATATATTTTTCCGTTGTTGAAAAAAGTTAAAAAAAGATGGTTGCTCTATAATTTGTACCAAACTTCTATCTCAAAACAGAAACTTAAAATTTTGTAATTCATATATGAAATACGACAATATAAATTATAACAATAAAAAATTTATAAAATATGTAATTTCATCTCTCTAACTCTCGGTAAGGGTCATGATTTTTTCTTCGCATTAGGTCTCAAAAATGGTTGGGCCGCCACTGACTAGAATAAAGTTCTAACTTACATCCTATAATTAATAGAGAAAACCGTCTTAGGGTGGAAATGAAACCGAACCCAGTTGAAAAACCCAAAACATATGGGACGGGTAACACTCGTCCTATTAGGGTATGGGACGGGTTTATGATTAATTTTGAAATTTTTTGTGGGTTTGGGAAGGGTAAGGGATTTGGAATATGCCCAATTACCCGGGTAGGTTACCCGATAACATGACCACGTTTACCCGGTTATATACCCGAATATAACCCAACATATATGTAATATAAAAACATATAGAGCGTTTATTAAAATGAAGTGAAACCGTATGCAATAAAAAACAGTATAGTCACCCAACGTACATGTGCAGAAATTAGAAATGTAATCTATATTTTGTGAATTGGGAGCCTATGTACAGACTGAACAATGATATGTGTGAAGGTATGGTACCAAATAATCTTCATGATAATACAAGGTAAGGGCAACCATCCGCAGAAGTGGAAGATCTTTGCGGAAAAGATACAGTTTCTGCAGAAGAAATACTTTATCATCAAGTCAAAGGCAACCATCCGCAGAAGCGGAATATCTCCTAAAGAGAGATATATCCTCCACGTAAGGATACGTTGCCCTTAAGAAAAAGATTTAACGGCAGTTTTAGCCGTAGCTGATATGTTGGAGCTTCAGGGAGCTTTAACGGGCCTTCATGTTAAGTGATGAGAAGGTGCTGGCAACTAGAAGAAGTTTAATTTTCATATTATAGAAGTACGATATGGAGTGCAGACGACAGTACTCAAGGCCTCCGAGTGGGAGATTTTTGGGTTCATAGGCCTTGTTTGGGCCGGGTTATTATATGAAGTCAAAGGATGACGGGTGCGGGCGGCCAGACTTCCAGTTTAGATTTCTTGGTTAATAATTTACAAACCCTATATATAGTCTATTTATACCACGTCATGTACTTGTAATTAATTGTCACTCAATAAAGAATACCTAGTTTCCACCTGTGAACATAGGCCAGTTTAGACCGAACCACGTTAAATCCTCGTGTCCATTTATTTGCTTTTGTGTGTGTGTTTAGTGTTGTGTGTGTTAATCCTAACATTCCAATGTCCACGTCACTCATGTAGAGCGGGGAACGCCGCCACGAGGCATGATTGTGGCGTTTTGAGCGAAGGGGTGAGGCGGGTCATGAAGCGGGATGAGTGTGGAAATTAATAATATCAGCCAATCACATGCACACACGTTATATACTCGTTTTGTATTATTAATTTTATTTCTAGTAGAATCAAGTGCTCACTGATAGCCATCAATAAAGGAAAATATTTACACAACGATATAGCCAACCATCCATCCATCTTACTACACTAATAAAAGAAAATGCTGAAGCTTAGATGTCAAGCCCATAATTCTTCTAATTCCTAATCACTCATCTCATTCATTCTAGCTATTCATGGGTCATGGGTCAAAATCATTTTGTCAAATGGGTTATAACATAGTGTGGATTTTATTCATTATTGAATTAAGTGTCATTTTCATACATGAGGTTTGACCAACTATACAACTTTATTATCTTTTTTAACTTTCTTGCAAATCAGCACATGGCGTTTCCAAAATCATGCAATTTTAGTGCTTTTCGTTAACCCTATTTGTTTGTTTCCATTATGTCTACATTAAATTAATTCATAAGTATTTTGAGAATCACAACTGAAATAACGAGCCTTATTTATCTTTATTATTTGACCAAACCCGTATAATACACGGGTTTAAAAGCTAGTTAATGATAAAATAACAATAACTTGATAAGATATGTGTGGTCAACGTTTGTCTGGGTGTGTGAAAAATGTGAACGTCAATGTAAATGGTTACTCATATAAAGTTGGCAATAATTGGATATGCAGTAATTGACTTTGTACTCCTATATATAAGTCAATCATCATAATTCTCTTTCTGTACCAAAGAGAAAAAATAAAAATAAATCATGGAGTTAAGTATGGTATCCTCTACACCAACCGTAACATTGATTCTTGTTGTTTTTGTAATAGCTTTTCTATTGCAGATCTTGGGGAGTTTAAAGAAGGTAAGCACAGTGAAGAACCGAGCCGCACCTCAGGCATAGGGTGCATGGCCTTTAATCGGACACATGCACCTTCTAGGCACATCTCGACTACCACAACATGTTTTAGGTGATATGGCATATGAATACGGCCTTATCTTTACCATCAAGCTCAGCGTTCATCGTGCTTTGGTTGTGAGTAGCGGAGAGGTAGCTAAAGAGTGCTTCACCACAAATGACAAGGCCTTTGCAAGTCAACCCAAATCAAAGGCAACAAAGATCATGGGCTATAACTACGCCATGTTAAGCTTTGCTCCACATGGGGATTGCTGGCGACAAGTTCGCAAGATAGTTATGCTCGAGATTCTCTCTCAAAAACGAGTTGAGATGCTTGAAACATATTAGGGTTTCAGAAGTTAAAACAATCCATGAAAGATATATATGAAACTTAGCTAATGAACAAAGACAATGGAGGTTAGATAATATGGTAGAGGTGGATATGAAAAATGGTTTTGGGAACTTGGTGTTTAACACTATTATTAGGATTATTATGTTTCATGTTAGTATTGGAAAAACATGATAATATAATAAACCTATAATTATATAAGTACCTGTTACAGCAGAGAGAGTGGTAACAGCATACGGAGTATGATGTAGTCGACATGTTTGTCATCTTGATCGAGTTCCCTTTAGGATGTATAGTAGTGCTAGAGTTCTTAAGAGGAACCCGATTTAGGATAGAGGAGACACGCAAAATTGTTATGTGTGTGTGGTTAGGTTTTGATATTAATTTTTCTCTCTATATATACACCCAAGGGGAAACCCTTTATTAGCTAATTAAGGGTAATATGACCCTCAACAATTACCCAACTAATATATGATAAGGTATAATTAATTATTTTGATCTATTATAATATAAATGATAATGATGGCCACGCATAAATATATATAATTATATATTTAATTTTACATTCCTTATAGAAATCTTTTGTAATTATAGGTAGTAGATTATTATATTTTATTGAATATGTGAAATGTCTATTATTAACTTCAAACTAATAGACTATAATTAAAAGTTTTACTTAAACAAAAAATAAATCACCTTTGGGCAGAATTAAAATTTATTTAAGTATGTGTGTAAAACAATTGTAACGCATCACCTTTGGGCAGAAGTGAGACAATTATTTTAATTAGACTAGTTTTGCTAGATAAAAATGTAGCACGTCACCTTTGGACAGAAGTGAGACATTTGTATCATGTTAGGCAAAACTAACAAAAGCTTGTAGTAGTTAGACTTGAATGATAGTGTAGACGTAACACATCACCTTTGTGCAGAAGTGATACATCAAATTTCACTCAGTTAAGCTTTTAATGTTTTGTAAAATTTTATAAGATTTAATTGTTTACAAAACATTTAATTAGGAACAGTTTATGGGAAAATTAGAGTTATCGGGAAGTTAGTTATCAAGGCTTTTGAGTTCTTGGGAATTATGAGTTCTTGGGAATTTTAGTGATCTCGGCTTTCAGTGGGTTTTCGGGATTATGATAGTTTTCGGGTTTTATAAGGTTTTCGAGATTTTGGTAAACCAAAAACCAATTTAGAAAAAACCGAAACCTATTTTTAAATCCTTAACCCATAAAACTATTTTTAACCCATAAATTTTTATCCCATATATTGTGAGTTAGGTTCAAATAAGAAGTTTGATTTTACTAAGAAGGCTAGGAAGGAAGGTATTTTAGTCTAATACTTTAATATCAAAACCCACTTACTTTAATCTCAAAACCCACTTTTTCAAAAACCCACTTACATAAAACCCAATTACATCTTCACTCATCTCTTACAACCACCACCACTCCACCGCCCACCGCCACCACCCTCGCCGGAAAGGTCCGAAAAAACACAATGAAAAAAACACTATGAAAAAATACACTATGAAAAAAAAACACAATGATAAAAACACAATTGTATGACACAATGTAAATAACACAATGGAAAAAATACAATGAAAAATACTATTGTATAACACAATTTTGTAACACAATTCGGTAAAACACAATTTGTAGAAAACCCACTAATTTTTTTTAATTTTTATATTACAATATGATACTCATATAAAAGATAAAAAGACACTCGTTATTATGGTGAATTTGTTTTTCAATAAAAACGTAATAAAAAAAAGTTATGAATGTTTTAAAATAATGGGGGAATTTGGCATGTGCCTTGCATGTGGAGAGAGAAAATTTTATGACATTTACCTTGTGTTCACACTTGATTTCCCCCTAAACTAATCTCAACTCTCTATATTCAAAATCAATGGAGAAGATTACTTCTTATCATTCCTACAAAAACTATACTTAACCTAACCCTTGTTTTTAAATCTCATAAACTAATTTATGATAAGGATAAAATTCGAATTTTAATGGATTATCTTGTTTCCTAATTTAAATAATTCAATTAAAGTTATCTAAGATTTTGAAATCTTCTATTGATAAAATTATATCATGTTTCAAATTTTTTAATAGATAAAAATTAATCAAAATTGGAAAGAACATGTTTTATTCCTACGATTCATCCAAAATAAGGACAATTCTTCAAATTTTATAATGAACATGAAGAACATGTTCGAAGAATATTTAGTCAGTTTTCTATAGAATTGAAATCTTAAACATAGTTTTAACAGATTTCGAGTATATTAATATGAATTTTAGCAATTATAACTAGTTTTCTTAACAAAACATGAAAATAGAAAACCGAAAAAATTAGGGTTTTAATCAAAATTCATGTCTTTCGATTTTAATTCCAGATTTAGGGAAAACATGAAGACTGATTATCGACATCGGTCTGATACCACATGTTGATCAGTTCTTCATGTTAGTAATGGAAAAACATGATAATATAATAAACCTATAATTATATGAGTACCTTTTACAACAGAGAGAGTGGTAACCGCATACGAAGTATGATGTAGTCGACATATTTGTCATCTTGATCGAGTTCCCATTTAGGATGTATAGTTAAGGATGGTGTTAGGATTCTTAAGAGGAACCCGGTTTAAGAGAGAGAAGACACAAAATTGTTATGTGTGTGTGGTGTAACACCCCGACCAAAGGCGGATTATACATCGGGGCGCCACATATTGTTTCATTACTCGTGACACTATTGGGTGTCAATATTTAATAAATACATTCATTCGCGCACACGCAAAGTAGACAGAAGATAACATAAAGCAACATAAATCAATATATTATAAGGCAAAATATTCGAACAACAA